>NC_091383.1:1295000-1297500 GCF_038502225.1 Cherax quadricarinatus
TCAGAGCTTACCCACTCACTGTACGGTATCACAATAAGTCCTGCCGAGTCTCCGGGGACATTGCTGTGGTCAGCTATCTTCCTGGGATGCCGAGTCTCCGGGGACATTGTTGTGGTCAGCTATCTTCCTGGGATACCGAGTCTCCGGGGACATTGTTGTGGTCAGCTATCTTCCTGGGATACCGAGTCGCCGGGGACATTGTTGTGGTCAGCTATCTTCCTGGGATACCGAGTCTCCGGGGACATTGTTGTGGTCAGCTATCTTCCTGGGATGCCGAGTCTCCGGGGACATTGTTGTGGTCAGCTATCTTCCTGGGATGCCGAGTCTCAGGGGACATTGTTGTGGTCAGCTATCTTCCTGGGAAGCCGAGTCTCAGGGGACATTGTTGTGGTCAGCTATCTTCCTGGGAAGCCGAGTCTCAGGGGACATTGTTGTGGTCAGCTATCTTCCTGGGAATACCTTTTCTGCCTTCTTCCGTGTTGACTTCTGGCACTGCTGGTAAAGCAAGTGCCACGCACTACTAGATGGGTACACTACATTTGCTCTGGTGAATTTCTGACGCTTGATTCACGTGTGCTACACTTAACACCTGTTACACCTTTTCTATCTCAGTGTATATACACTGATATATATATATATATATATATATATATATATATATATATATATATATATATATATATATATATATATATATATATATATATATATATACATATATATATATACACACACACATTTCAGTGTATGTATACTGAAAGATGCACACCTCTCTGTGTCTATACACTGAGAAATACATACACTGAGATATATACAACTCTCTCAATGCATATACACTGTGAGAAATGCACACCTGTGGTTTATATATACTGGGAGATATACAAAATGTATATACCTTAAAACAAACATATACAAAAAATTTGTATTTTGCATCTTTGAAATCCTCATAGTGCTTATTCTTCTAACCCGTAGCGGGCATCGAACCCAGGTCCTATCCTTTGTGAACCCGCCACTCTAACAATAATAAGAACTGTAATCTGGAGATAGGGTATTGTTGACCCATGGAATGAAATAATTGATGGGATACTGCCAACAACTACCAACACTTTCATGGGTCATTTAGCACCTAGTGGAATGGGGAATAATTAGATTTGATGCGAGAAATGGGAGCAGCACCAGTAATTCCTTAAATAGTAGCCAAGAGTGTGGGTAGGGATCCTAATACAGACTCTCTTGTTTACTGTATATTCTCTCCCCTTACCTCTCTCTCTCTCACTCTCTCTCTCTCTCTCCCTCTCTTACCACTCTTCCCTTCCCCTCTTCTGTCTTTACTTCTAATGGTTATTAAACACGCCACTCTCCCCTCTTTCTCCTCCACACATTCAGGAGCTTGGTTGGCAGACAGTAACCATCCAGGGAGGTACTACCCTCCTGTCATATGAGTGTAAAAGGGAAGCCTGTTAAGTATTTTGCACTCTGGCAAATTTTCTGTACATCTCTAACTACCAGAATCTAGCTCATGTGGTTGTATATAATCCGCCGGATACAACTGCCCAATAGATCCAAAACATCTATCGAAAACTGAATACTGACAGGAAAATCTTTTAACTCCGGCAGCAAACATCCTGTTTCTTGGTGATGTCAGTTTAAGACATTTAAAATGGAAGAATACATCAATTTAAGCCAGCAAGTCATCATGTCTCTGGCTTAGACTCTTAACTACGCTGTATGTTCACAAGAACTTCAAGAAACTCTTACCACATGTCTTAAATATTACGAATAATGGTAGAATTACCGACAGAATGTTGGGTAAATGGGCACAGATGCAGTAATGTGATATTTTATTGTGGCAACGTTTCTCTCTCCAGGAGCCAGGAGCTCCTGGAGAGCGAAACGTTGCCACAATAAAGTACCACATTGTTTCCATTTGTGTCCATATACGCAGCCTTAAATATTCTATGGGAAAGGTGCCTAGACATAGGGGACGTCCCACAGTTGTAAAACAGCACAAAGGTGACAGCAGATCAATAACATAGCACTATACTGGTAGACAGATAGCACTGTCACTGCACAAAGGTGACAGCAGATCAATAACATAGCACTATACTGGTAGACAGATAGCACTGACACTGCACAAAGGTGACAGCAGATCAATAACAAAGCAATATACCGTAGACAGATAGCACTATCACTGCACAAATGTGACAGCAGATCAATAACATAGCACTATACCGTAGACAGATAGCACTGACACTGCACAAAGGTGACAGCAGATCAATAACAAAGCAGTATACCGTAGACAGCACTAATCTCCCATGTTATAAAACTCTCTGAAAGAATTTTAAGTACCATGACTAACCACATGCAGATATAATATACACAGACTTTGCAAAATACCTTCAACAAATACGAATAACTGGAAAAGTGGGTAGATGGGCTTTAAACTTTCTGGTCATTATAACACAGAAAGTAACAGTAAACAGAAGCCGAAACAGTAAAA
>NC_091383.1:1302500-1305000 GCF_038502225.1 Cherax quadricarinatus
GCAATATCCAGAAGCATTGTAAATATACTTTTTCCACAAGGTGGAGCCAAGGCCGTACGATACCTGTTACTCTCACAGTTACCTTAACCATCTGAACAAGTTCCAGCATTAATTCCTTTATCAGTATCCAGAAGAAATGTAATTAAGCTTTTTCCACAAGGTGGAGCCAAGGCCGTACGATACCTATTACTCTCAAAGTTACCTTAACCATCTGAACAAGTTCCAGCATTAATTCCTTTATCAGTATCCAGAAGAAATGTAATTAAGCTTTTTCCACAAGGTGGAGCCAAGGCCGTACGATACCTATTACTCTCACAGTTACCTTAACCATCTGAACAAGTTCCAGCATTAATTCCTTTATCAGTATCCAGAAGAAATGTAATTAAGCTTTTTCCACAAGGTGGAGCCAAGGCCTTGCGACAGCAGTCATTCTCACAATCATCTTAAGCACTAACAAGAGTTTCAGTAGAAGTGCTGGTATGATCTCTAGCACCTCTGAGAGCACTGTAAAGGTACCCCAGAATACCGGTATTTCTAGATACTCTTAAACAATCACTAGAGTCATCAGTATTAAGGAGAACACTGGTGACTTCCTGAAGATATACCAAACAAGTGAACAACCCAGTCTTGCCAGTGGGACTAACAACTCTGTTACGGGAATAATAACTTTCACTACCACTACCAGATCTATAAACAGCTACAACGTAGTTAATGAAGCTGGTTTTGGATCTGGTATGGTAAAGTTGGCCATATTTTCTCCAGGTGGACATCTCATCTCACCTATTTCTTGGTAGACACAACTGAAGTACATACCAGTACCAACGAATGGTACGTGGAAGTACCAGTTCTCACACGAAGATGGTGATTTAACCGACGTTGACTCTACACAACTGAGAACATACCGCTGTTTCTCAAGTTCTGTATTAATTAACAGGAGGTAAACCTCACTGAACATTACATACAAAAGAACCACCAAAAACACGATGGTCAACTGCGTTTTTATTATCATAATTTTTAAGTTCTCAGCAAAGTTCATCACTTGATTATTATCAATTTTTTACATCAAATCTTCTGATATCAATAAGTTTATATAAAATAATTAAATATAGTTAGAATGGATAATTATTATTATTATTATTATTATTATTATTATTATTATTATTATTATGGTTATTATTATTATTATTATTATTATTATTATTATTATTATTATTATTATTATTATTATTATTATTATTATTATTATTATGGTTATTATTATTATTATTATTATTATTATTATTATTATTATTATTATTATTATTATTATTATTATTATTATTATTATTATTATTATTTATTATCATTTTGGCTTAC
Organism: Cherax quadricarinatus; assembly: GCF_038502225.1. Lineage (NCBI taxonomy): Eukaryota > Metazoa > Arthropoda > Malacostraca > Decapoda > Parastacidae > Cherax > Cherax quadricarinatus. The sequence continues at coordinate 1,303,857 of NC_091383.1, forward strand.
ATTATAAGGTCTAGAAAAAAGACTTTTGTGGGGAAAATGTTGTGTATGTGTGATGTGTTGTGTAGTGTTGTGAAGTGTTGTGTAGTGTTAAGATGTGTTGTGTAGTGTTTTGATGTGTTGTGTAGTGTTAAGATGTGTTGTGTAGTGAAGATGTGTTGTGTAGTGTTAAGATGTGTTGTGTAGTGTTGTGATGTGTTGTGTAGTGTTGTGATGTGTTGTGTAGTGTTAAGATGTGTTGTGTAGTGTTTTGATGTGTTGTGTAGTGTTAAGATGTGTTGTGTAGTGAAGATGTTGTGAGAGATGTGTTGTGTAGTGTTAAGACGTGTTGTGTAGTGTTGAGATGTGTTGTGTAGTGAAGATGTGTTGTGTAGTGTTGTGATGTGTTGTGTAGTGTTGTGATGTGTTGTGTAGTGTTAAGATGTGTTGTGTAGTGTTTTGATGTGTTGTGTAGTGTTAAGATGTGTTGTGTAGTGAAGATGTGTTGTGTAGTGTTGAGATGTGTTGTGTAGTGTTAAGACGTGTTGTGTAGTGTTGAGATGTGTTGTGTAGTGAAGATGTGTTGTGTAGTGTTGGGATGTGTTGTGTAGTGTTGATATGTGTTGTGTAGCGTTGGGATGTGTTGTGTAGTCTTGAGATGTGTTGTGTAGTGTTAAGATGTGTTGTGTAGTGAAGATGTGTTGTGTAGTGTTGGGATGTGTTGTGTAGTGTTGAGATGTGTTGTGTAGTGTTGAGATGTGTTGTGTAGTGTTAAGATGTGTTGTGTAGTGAAGATGTATTGTGTAGTGTTAAGATGTGTTGTGTAGTGAAGATGTGTTGTGTAGTGTTGGGATGTGTTGTGTAGTGTTGAGATGTGTTGTGTAGTGTTGAGATGTGTTGTGTAGTGTTAAGATGTGTTGTGTAGTGAAGATGTATTGTGTAGTGTTAAGATGTGTTGTGTAGTGTTAAGATGTGTTGTGTAGTGTTGAGATGTGTTGTGTAGTGTTAAGATGTGTTGTGTAGTGTTGAGATGTGTTGTGTAGTGTTGAGATGTGTTGTGTAGTGTTGAGATGTGTTGTGTAGTGTTAAGATGTGTTGTGTAGTGTTAAGATGTGTTGTGTAGTGTTGAGATGTGTTGTGTAGTGTTAAGATGTGTTGTGTAGTGTTG
>NC_091383.1:1310000-1357500 GCF_038502225.1 Cherax quadricarinatus
GGAACATCCTGTCTTTGTCCACCTTGTCAATTCCTCTCAGTATTTTGCATGTCGTTATCATGTCCCCCCTATCTCTCCTGTCCTCCAGTGTCGTCAGGTTGATTTCCCTGTGTGTGTGTGTGTGTGTGTGTGTGTGTGTGTGTGTGTGTGTGTGTGTGTGTGTACTCACCTAGTTGTACTCACCTAGCTGAGGTTGCGGGAGTCGAGTCCGAGTGCCCACTCTGACACCTCGCCACGTACCATGACTCGCTGCTGTCTTCCTGACAATTATTCCCTGATCCATTGTAGTGCCTTCCCTGTTATCCCTGCTTGGTCCTCCAGTTTTTGCACCAATCTTTTATGTGGAACTGTGTCAAACGCCTTCTTGCAGTCCAAGAATATGCAATCCACCCACCCCTCTCTCTCTTGTCTTACTGCTGTCACGATGTCATAGAACTCCAGTAGGTTTGTGAAAGGATTTCCCGTCCCTGAAACCATGTTGGCTGCTGTTGATGAGATCATTCCTTTCTAGGTGTTCCACCACTCTTCTCCTGATAATCTTCTCCATGATTTTGCATACTATACATGTCAGTGACACTGGTCTGTAGTTTAATGCTTCATGTCTGTCTCCTTTTTTAAAGATTGGGACTACATTTGCTGTCTTCCATGCCTCAGGCAATCTCCCTGTTTCAATAGATGTATTGAATATTGTTGTTAGGGGTACACATAGCGCCTCTGCTCCCTATCTCAATACCCATGGGGAGATGTTATCTGGCCCCATTGCCTTTGAGGTATCTAGCTCACTCAGAAGCCTCTACACTTCTTCCTCGGTTGTGTGCACTGCGTCCAGCACATGGTGGTGTGCCCCACCTCTCCGTCTTTCTGGAGCTCCTTCTGTCTCCTCTGTGAACACTTCTTTGAATCTCTTGTTGAGTTCCTCACATACTTCACGGTCATTTCTTGTTGTCTCTCCTCCTTCCTTCCTTAGCCTGATTACCTGGTCCTTGACTGTTGTTTTCCTCCTGATGTGGCTGTACAACAGTTTCGGGTCAGATTTGGCTTTCGCTGCTATGTCATTTTCATATTGTCTTTGGGCCTCCCTTCTTATCTGTGCATATTCGTTTCTGGCTCTACGACTGCTCTCCTTATTCTCCTGGGTCCTTTGCCTTCTATATTTCTTCCATTCCCTAGCACACTTGGTTTTTGCCTCCCTGCACCTTTGGGTAAACCATGGGCTCATCCTGGCTTTTTCATTAATCCTGTTACCCTTGGGTACAAACCTCTCCTCAGCCTCCTTGCATTTTGTTGCTACATATTCCATCATCTCATTAACTGGCTTCCCTGCCAGTTCTCTGTCCCACTGAACCCCGTTCAGGAAGTTCCTCATTCCAGTGGAGTCCCCTTTCTTGTAGTTTGGCTTCATTCGTCCTGGCCTTCCTGCCAGTGTGTGTGTGTGTGTGTGTGTGTGTGTGTGTGTGTGTATGTGTGTGTGTGTGTGTGTGTGTGTTTGTGTGTGTGTGTGTGTGTATGCCCAGTGGCTAACGCGACGGTCTGAAGGTTCATGACTCAGTGACCGCGGGTTCTAACCCCGCCCTTGGTATGGTTGGTTTACAGTCGCGTCATTACAATTTCGTGAGACAAAATTTAAGCTTATTCTGCCACTTTAAACACATGATGTGAGTAGAGTTTTCCCTGGACTAGAGTCAGCCAGCTATCCGAGTACACTCTAAGTATCAAATAAACCGGATTGCTTCTTTGTACACAACAATATACACACAGACAAGTGTATTTTTCACAGTGTATACACTGAGAGGAGTGTTTGTGTATAGATGACTGGAGAAGTATATACACTGAGAAATATATACCTTTCTGTGTATTTATGATGACATATAGACCAAGAGGTATATATCACTGAGTGAGAGCACATCTTCAACACATCTCAACACTACACAACACATTTCAACACTACACAACACATCTTAACACTACACAACACATTTTCACTACACAACACATCTCAACACTACACAACACATCTTAACACTACACAACACATCTTCACTACACAACACATCTTCACTACACAACACATCTTAACACTACACAACACATCTTCACTACACAACACATCTCAACACTACACAACACATCTTCACTACGCAACACATCTCAACACTACACAACACATCTTAACACTACACAACACATCTCAACACTACACAACACATCTCAACACTACACAACACATCTCAACACTACAAAAAACATCTCAACACTACACAACACATCTTCACTACACATCACATCTTAACACTACACAACACATCTTCACTACACAACACATCCTAACACTACACAACACATCTTAACACTACAAAACACATCTCAACACTACACAACACATCTCAACACTACACAACACATCTCAACACTACACAACACATCTCAACACTACACAACACATCTTCACTACACAACACATCTCAACACTACACAACACATCTTAACACTACACAACACATCTTAACACTACACAACACATCTCAACACTACACAATACATCTTCACTACACAACACATCTTAACATTACACAACACATCTTAACACTACACAACACATCTCAACACTACACAACACATCTAAACACTACACAACACATCCCAACACTACACAACACATCTTCACTACACAACACATCTCAACACTACACAACACGTCTTAACACTACACAACACATCTCAACACTACACAACACATCTTCACTACACAACACATCTTAATACTACACAACACATTTCAACACTACACAACACATCTTAACACTACACAACACATCACAACACTACACAACACATCTTAACACTACACAACACATCACAACACTACACAACACATCTTCACTACACAACACATCTTAACACTACACAACACATCTTAACACTACACAACACATTTCAACACTACACAACACATCTTAACACTACACAACACATCACAACACTACACAACACGTCTTAACACTACACAACACATCTCAACACTACACAACACATCTTCACTACACAACACATCTTAACACTACACAACACATCTTAACACTACACAACACATCACAACACTACACAACACATCTTAACACTACACAACACATCTTAACACTACACAACACATCACAACACTACACAACACATCTTAACACTACACAACACATCACAACACTACACAACACATCACAACACTACACAACACATCACAACACTACACAACACATCTTAACACTACACAACACATCTTAACACTACACAACACATCTTAACACTACACAACACATCTTAACACTACACAACACATCACAACACTACACAACACATCACAACACTACACAACACATCACAACACTACACAACACATCACAACACTACACAACACATCACAACACTACACAACACATTTTCCCCACAAAAAGTCTTGCACTACAGACCTTATAATGTAAGCCAAAATGATAATAAATAATAATAATAATAATAATAATAATAATAATAATAATAATAATAATAATAATAATAATAATAATAATAATAATAATTATCCATTCTAACTATATTTAATTATTTTATATAAACTTATTGATATCAGAAGATTTGATGTAAAAAATTGATAATAATCAAGTGATGAACTTTGCTGAGAACTTAAAAATTATGATAATAAAAACGCAGTTGACCATCGTGTTTTTGGTGGTTCTTTTGTATGTAATGTTCAGTGAGGTTTACCTCCTGTTAATTAATACAGAACTTGAGAAACAGCGGTATGTTCTCAGTTGTGTAGAGTCAACGTCGGTTAAATCACCATCTTCGTGTGAGAACTGGTACTTCCACGTACCATTCGTTGGTACTGGTATGTACTTCAGTTGTGTCTACCAAGAAATAGGTGAGATGAGATGTCCACCTGGAGAAAATATGGCCAACTTTACCATACCAGATCCAAAACCAGCTTCATTAACTACGTTGTAGCTGTTTATAGATCTGGTAGTGGTAGTGAAAGTTATTATTCCCGTAACAGAGTTGTTAGTCCCACTGGCAAGACTGGGTTGTTCACTTGTTTGGTATATCTTCAGGAAGTCACCAGTGTTCTCCTTAATACTGATGACTCTAGTGATTGTTTAAGAGTATCTAGAAATACCGGTATTCTGGGGTACCTTTACAGTGCTCTCAGAGGTGCTAGAGATCATACCAGCACTTCTACTGAAACTCTTGTTAGTGCTTAAGATGATTGTGAGAATGACTGCTGTCGCAAGGCCTTGGCTCCACCTTGTGGAAAAAGCTTAATTACATTTCTTCTGGATACTGATAAAGGAATTAATGCTGGAACTTGTTCAGATGGTTAAGGTAACTGTGAGAGTAACAGGTATCGTACGGCCTTGGCTCCACCTTGTGGAAAAAGTATATTTACAATGCTTCTGGATATTGCTTAAAGAATTTGTGTTGGAATGTCTTCAGATGACAGCAACATTGGTGTGGGTGTTGCAGAATGTGTTATCACTGTTAGTTGCAGTGGTAGCAGACATCACCAATGTTCTGTACCAGACAGTAATGTTAACTATGACCATACTAACAACACTGGTGCGATGGATCCCTTTCATTCAACGATGTCTTTACCTCCTAGAAAGACTGCTAGTGGCATGGTTACTAAAACTTGAGTGGTTGATGTTGGTACATATAATACGATGGCTGATTTTGCCACTAATTATATTCTTCTTGCGACAGATGCTGACGCCAATCCTTCTACAACTTACCATCCTCACTATTGTACTATGGACACTAGGCCTGAAATTTTCCGAAAATATTGAACAAAATAGTGAAACCTATTGAAGAATTTGTTCAATGTACGACCATGTTAGTGTGTGAACTTGGAGGAAATTTTGTTGTCAGTGAGATGACTGAGGACACTTGAGAATTATTATTGATAATAAGAATTATAATCTATTATTTATTATTATTTATTATGTATGGACAGATATTATGATTACATTATGTATATATATATATATATATATATATATATATATATATATATATATATATATATATATATATATATATATATATATATATATATGTATATGTTGGTTATTTATTGTGTTTAAAGGAGGGAAGGTTATCTTCGGATATTCAGAGAAATAATTTAGTTTTTCGTTTGTTGTAAACAGATGACAGTATATTAATTTTTTGAGACTAGACAAAAAACCCAGACATGAGACACAAAACTTAATGTTGATGTTTTGGTCGGACTTTGACCATTAACTAGTTACACTAAGACACGAAGGTAAGGTAACCAGTGTATATACCAGAGGAAGACACAGACCAAGAAAAAACCTGAGTCATACTTAAATAACAGGTAAATCACCAGTGACCTACAAATAAATCACAGATATATCACAGGTAAATCACAGATAAATCACATTTATATCACAGTCGACGGCCATACCACGATGAACGCACCGATTCACATCCGATCACCGAAGTTAAGCAACGTTGGGTTTGGTTAGTACCTGGATTAGTGACCGCCTGGAAACACCAGGTGGGTAAATCACAGATAAAAATCACAGGTAAATCACAAGTAAAGACAGGTAAATCACTGATAAAATCACAGATAAATCATGGATAAATCACTGATATATTGCAGATAAATCACAGATAAATCACAGATAAATCACAGATAAATCACAGATAAATCACAGATAAATCATGGATAAGTCAGATGAAATCACAGATAAATCACAGGTAACTCACAGATAAAAATCACAGATAAATCACAGATAAATCGCAGATAAATAACAAGTAAATCACAGATAAATCACTGATAAACCACAGGTAACTCACAGATAAAAATCACAGATAAATCACTGATATATTACAGATAAATCACAGATAAATCACTGATAGATCACAGGTAACTCACAGATAAAAATCACAGATAAATCACAGATAAATAATTGATAAATCACAGGTAACTCACAGATAAATCACAGGTAACTCACAGATAAATCACAGGTAACTCACAGATAAATCACAGGTAACTCACAGATAAATCACAGGTAACTCACAGATAAATCACAGGTAACTCACAGATAAAAATCACAGATAAATCACAGATAAATCACAGATAAATCACAGATAAATAACAAGTAAATCACTGATAAATCACAGATAAATCACAGAAAATCACAGATAAATAACAAGTAAATCACAGATAAATCACAGGTAACTCACAGATAAAAATCAATGATAAATCACAGATAAATCACAGATAAATCACAGATAAATAACAAGTAAATCACAGATAAATCACAGATAAATCACAGATAAATAACAAGTAAATCACAGATAAATCACAGATAAATCACAGATAAATAACAAGTAAATCACAGATAAATCACAGATAAATAACAAGTAAATCACAGATAAATCACAGATAAATCACAGATAAATAACAAGTAAATCACAGATAAATAACAAGTAAATCACAGATAAATAACAAGTAAATCACAGATAAATCACAGATAAATCACAGATAAATCACAGATAAATAACAAGTAAATCACAGATAAATAACAAGTAAATCACAGATAAATCACAGATAAATCACAGATAAATAACAAGTAAATCACAGATAAATAACAAGTAAATCACAGATAAATCACAGATAAATAACAAGTAAATCACAGATAAATAACAAGTAAATCACAGATAAATCACAGATAAATAACAAGTAAATCACAGATAAATAACAAGTAAATCACAGATAAATCACAGATAAATAACAAGTAAATCACAGATAAATAACAAGTAAATCACAGATAAATCACAGATAAATAACAAGTAAATCACAGATAAATAACAAGTAAATCACAGATAAATCACAGATAAATCACAGATAAATAACAAGTAAATCACAGATAAATAACAAGTAAATCACAGATAAATCACAGATAAATCACAGATAAATCACAGATAAATAACAAGTAAATCACAGATAAATAACAAGTAAATCACAGATAAATCACAGATAAATCACAGATAAATAACAAGTAAATCACAGATAAATAATAAGTAAATCACAGATAAATCACAGATAAATAACAAGTAAATCACAGATAAATCACAGATAAATAACAAGTAAATCACAGATAAATAACAAGTAAATCACAGATAAATCACAGATAAATAACAAGTAAATCACAGATAAATAACAAGTAAATCACAGATAAATCACAGATAAATAACAAGTAAATCACAGATAAATAACAAGTAAATCACAGATAAATCACAGATAAATCACAGATAAATAACAAGTAAATCACAGATAAATAACAAGTAAATCACAGATAAATCACAGATAAATCACAGATAAATAACAAGTAAATCACAGATAAATAACAAGTAAATCACAGATAAATCACAGATAAATCACAGATAAATAACAAGTAAATCACAGATAAATAACAAGTAAATCACAGATAAATCACAGATAAATAACAAGTAAATCACAGATAAATAACAAGTAAATCACAGATAAATCACAGATAAATAACAAGTAAATCACAGATAAATAACAAGTAAATCACAGATAAATAACAAGTAAATCACAGATAAATAACAAGTAAATCACAGATAAATAACAAGTAAATCACAGATAAATCACAGATAAATAACAAGTAAATCACAGATAAATAACAAGTAAATCACAGATAAATAACAAGTAAATCACAGATAAATCACAGATAAATAACAAGTAAATCACAGATAAATAACAAGTAAATCACAGATAAATCACAGATAAATAACAAGTAAATCACAGATAAATAACAAGTAAATCACAGATAAATAACAAGTAAATCACAGATAAATCACAGATAAATAACAAGTAAATCACAGATAAATAACAAGTAAATCACAGATAAATAACAAGTAAATCACAGATAAATAACAAGTAAATCACAGATAAATCACAGATAAATAACAAGTAAATCACAGATAAATAACAAGTAAATCACAGATAAATCACAGATAAATAACAAGTAAATCACAGATAAATAACAAGTAAATCACAGATAAATAACAAGTAAATCACAGATAAATAACAAGTAAATCACAGATAAATAACAAGTAAATCACAGATAAATCACAGATAAATAACAAGTAAATCACAGATAAATAACAAGTAAATCACAGATAAATCACAGATAAATAACAAGTAAATCACAGATAAATAACAAGTAAATCACAGATAAATCACAGATAAATAACAAGTAAATCACAGATAAATAACAAGTAAATCACAGATAAATAACAAGTAAATCACAGATAAATCACAGATAAATCACAGATAAATCACAGATAAATCACAGATAAATCACCTATAAATCATAGATAAATCACCTATAAATCACAGATAAATCACCTATAAATCACAGATAAATCACCTATAAATCACAGATAAATCACAGATAAATCACCTATAAATCACAGATAAATCACAGGTAATGCAAGTCATCAGTGTTACCAACTTGTGGTCAATATTTTTTTTATTATATAAAATAATTTATATTCATCAAAAAGTCAGAAAAAAATAATTAAAATTTGGATTATGTAAATATTATTATTTTTTATTATTTTTGAAACCATGACAACGAGGCCACTTTTTTGTAGGCTTAAAATAATATTGTTTAGGCCTACAATCTTAGGTCTACTTTCTGTCTACCCTCAGTATTTCATACATCTACTACCTGTTACGTCTACTTCCTGTCTACCTACAGCCTTTTTTCGTCTACTTCCTTGTCTACCCACAGCCTTTTTTTCGTCTACTTCCTGTCTACCCACAGTCTTTGTTACGTCTACTTCCTGTCTACCCACAGTCTTTGTTACGTCTACTTCCTGTCTACCCACAGTCTTTGTTACGTCTATTTCCTGTCTACCCACAGCCTTTGTTACGTCTACTTCCTGTCTACCCACAGTCTTTGTTACGTCTACTTCCCGTTTACTCACAGTCTTTCATACGTCTACTTCCTTGTCTACCCACAGCCTTTATTGCTTCAACTTTCTGTCTACCCCTCAGCCTTTCTTTTGTCTAATTTCTGTCTAACAACAACCTTTCTTGCTTTTCTCTATCTCTGTCTACCTACAACCTTATTCCCCCTCCCCCCCTCCTCTCTCTCTCTCTCTCTCTCTCTCTCTCTCTCTCTCTCTCTCTCTCTCTCTCTCTCTCTCACTCTCTCTCTCTCTCTCTCTCTCTCTCTCTCTCTCTCTCGGTCTCGCTCTTTCTGTATAATCACAACATCCAGAAGATACCTGTTGCTCCCTGAGAGAGAGTGGTGCTCAAGGCCACTGCTTATCAACACCTTACCACACCCAGACACCCTTACCACATCCAGACACCCTTACCACATCCAGACACCCTTACCACACCCAGATACCCTTACCACATCCAGATACCCTTACCACACCCAGATACCCTTACCACACCCAGATACCCTTACCACACCCAGATACCCTTACCACACCCAGACACCCTTACCACACCCAAACACCTTTACCACATCCAGACACCCTTACCACATCCAGACACCCTTACCACATCCAGACACCCTTACCACATCCAGACACCCTTACCACATCCAGACACCCTTACCACACCCAGACACCCTTACCACATCCAGACACCCTTACCACACCCAGATACCCTTACCACATCCAGACACCCTTACCACACCCAGATACCCTTTCCACACCCAGACACCCTTACCACATCCAGACACCCTTACCACACCCAGACACCCTTACCACATCCAGACACCCTTACCACATCCAGACACCCTACCACACCCAGATACCCTTACCACATCCAGACACCCTTACCACACCCAGATACCCTTTCCACACCCAGATACCCTTACCACACCCAGACACCCTTACCACACCCAGACACCCTTACCACACCCAGATACCCTTACCACACCCAGACACCCTTACCACACCCAGACACCCTTACCACACCCAGACACCCTTACCACACCCAGACACCCTTACCACACCCAGACACCCTTACCACACCCAGACACCCTTACCACACCCAGACACCCTTACCACACCCAGATACCCTTACCACACCCAGACACCCTTACCACACCCAGACACCCTTACCACACCCAGACACCCTTACCACACCCAAACACCTTTACCACATCCAGACACCCTTACCACACCCAGACACCCTTACCACATCCAGACACCCTTACCACATCCAGACACCCTTACCACACCCAGACACCCTTACCACACCCAGACACCCTTACCACATCCAGACACCCTTACCACACCCAGATACCCTTACCACATCCAGACACCCTTACCACACCCAGATACCCTTTCCACACCCAGACACCCTTACCACATCCAGACACCCTTACCACACCCAGACACCCTTACCACATCCAGACACCCTTACCACATCCAGACACCCTTACCACACCCAGATACCCTTACCACACCCAGACACCCTTACCACACCCAGACACCCTTACCACATCCAGACACCCTTACCACATCCAGACACCCTTACCACACCCAGACACCCTTACCACACCCTGACACCCTTACCACACCCAGACACCCTTACCACATCCAGACACCCTTACCACATCCAGACACCCTTACCACACCCAGACACCCTTACCACACCTAGACACCCTTACCACACCCAGATACCCTTACCACACCCAGACACCCTTACCACACCCAGATACCCTTACCACACCCAGATACCCTTACCACACCCAGACACCCTTACCACATCCAGACTCCCCTTCCACACCCAGATACCCTTACCACACCCAGACACGCTTACCACACCCAGACACCCTTACCACATCCAGACAACCTTACCACATCCAGACCCCCTTCCACACCCAGATACCCTTACCACACCCAGACACCCTTGCCACACCCAGACACCCTTACCACACCCAGACCCCCTTGCCACACCCAGATACCCTTACCACACCCATACACCCTTACCACACCCAGATACCCTTACCACACTCAGACACCCTTACCACACCCAGATACCCTTACCACACCCAGACACCCTTACCACACCCAGACACCCTTACCACACCTAGATACCCTTACCACACCCAGATACCATTACCACACCCAGACACCCTTAACACACCCAGACACCCTTACCACATCCAGACACCCTTACCACACCCAGACACCCTTACCACACCCAGACACCCTTACCACACCCAGACACCCTTACCACATCCAGACACCCTTACCACACCCAGACACCCTTACCACATCCAGACACCCTTACCACATCCAGACACCCTTACCACATCCAGACACCCTTACCACATCCAGACACCCTTACCACATCCAGACATCCTTACCACATCCAGACACCCTTACCACATCCAGACACCCTTACCACACCCAGACACCCTTACCACATCCAGACACCCTTACCACATCCAGACACCCTTACCACATCCAGACACCCTTACCACACCCTGACACCCTTACCACATCCAGACACCCTTACCACATCCAGACACCCTTACCACATCCAGACACCCTTACCACATCCAGACACCCTTACCACATCCAGACACCCTTACCACATCCAGACACCCTTACCACATCCAGACACCCTTACCACATCCAGACATCCTTACCACACCTAGACACCCTTACATAATGGGAAGACTGTAGAACTGTATACAAAAATACGATTTAATCAGTCTCTCAATCATGGAATTGGTAACGAGCACCTCGTTGCTCCATGTAGGTGAACTCTTCTCCAGACTAAGGGACTGACCACCTCAAGTACTTCTTCTCCAAGGTTTATGGACTGATTACAATATCTTTATTTCATTACTGCTTCTCCCTTTGTATTTGACTGAAGAAACCTACTGTGTAGACGCAATGTTTCGTCAATAAAGATACCCAACTGTTGTACATGTGTCTTCAGCAGCAGACATTACTGGTGCGTCCCACTGAGTGTCACCAGCAAGTCTTAGTATAACTACAAACACTACGAGACTGGCTCTCTACATCAACTTCTTCGTCATTAAATTCTACATAGGTAACTTATTAAAAAAATTCTCAATGGATCAGAGAAAAAGACAGAAATTGCAAATTCTGCATCATTTTATTGGAAAAGTTTAAGATGCACGTCAATTCCCGCGTCTTCTAATATTATGTTTACTTTCCACTATAATCTACCTTGAACATAAGTACTAGTACACTTGCTTTGTTTGGTAAGGTGACGTCCAGGATCTTTGCTTAATTCTTGGTATAACTTAACAAATCTGTGATGACAACTGTGTTGTGGAGGTCTGAGCTTTGGTCAGTTGTGTTGTGGAGGTCTGAGCTTTGGTCAATTGTGTTGTGGAGGTCTGAGCTTTGGTCAGTTGTGTTGTGGAGGTCTGAGCTTTGGTCAATTGTGTTGTGGAGGTCTGAGCTTTGGTCAGTTGTGTTGTGGAGGTCTGAGCTTTGGTCAGTTGTGTTGTAGAGGTCTGAGCTTTGGTCAATTGTGTTGTGGAGGTCTGAGCTTTGGTCAGTTGTGTTGTGGAGGTCTGAGCTTTGGTCAGTTGTGTTGTGGAGGTCTGAGCTTTGGTCAGTTGTGTTGTAGAGGTCTGAGCTTTGGTCAGTTGTGTTGTGGAGGTCTGAGCTTTGGTCAGTTGTGTTGTGGAGGTCTGAGCTTTGGTCAGTTGTGTTGTAGAGGTCTGAGCTTTGGTCAGTTGTGTTGTAGAGGTCTGAGCTTTGGTCAGTTGTGTTGTGGAGGTCTGAGCTTTGGTCAGTTGTGTTGTAGAGGTCTGAGCTTTGGTCAGTTGTGTTGTAGAGGTCTGAGCTTTGGTCAGTTGTGTTGTAGAGGTCTGAGCTTTGGTCAGTTGTGTTGTAGAGGTCTGAGCTTTGGTCAGTTGTGTTGTAGAGGTCTGAGCTTTGGTCAGTTGTGTTGTAGAGGTCTGAGCTTTGGTCAGTTGTGTTGTAGAGGTCTGAGCTTTGGTCAGTTGTGTTGTAGAGGTCTGAGCTTTGGTCAGTTGTGTTGTAGAGGTCTGAGCTTTGGTCAGTCGTGTTGTAGAGATCTGAGCTTTGGTCAGTTGTGTTGTAGAGGTCTGAGCTTTGGTCAGTTGTGTTGTAGAGGTCTGAGCTTTGGTCAGTTGTGTTGTAGAGGTCTGAGCTTTGGTCAGTTGTGTTGTGGAGGTCTGAGCTTTGGTCAGTTGTGTTGTAGAGGTCTGAGCTTTGGTCAGTTGTGTTGTAGAGGTCTGAGCTTTGGTCAGTCGTGTTGTAGAGATCTGAGCTTTGGTCAGTTGTGTTGTAGAGGTCTGAGCTTTGGTCAGTTGTGTTGTAGAGGTCTGAGCTTTGGTCAGTCGTGTTGTAGAGATCTGAGCTTTGGTCAGTTGTGTTGTAGAGGTCTGAGCTGCGCTGAAACCTCTGCAACACAACTGTCAGTAAAGCATTACCACCATGTGTGTACTCACCTATTTGTGGTTGTAGGGGTCGAGTCATAGCTCCTGGCCCCGCCCTTTCACTGACTGCTACTAGGTCTTCTCTTTCCCTTCTCCATGAGCCTTATCATACCTCATCTTAAAACTATGTATTATTCCTGCCTTCACTACGTCACTTTCTAGGCTAGGTGTGTACTCACCTAGTTGAGGTTGCAGGGGTCGAGTCCTAGCTCCTGGCCCCCGCCTCTTCACTGGTCGCTACTAGGTCATTCTCCTTGAACCGTGAGCTTTATCATACCTCTGCTTAAAGCTATGTATGGATCCTGCCTCCAATGCATCGCTTCCCAAACTATTCCACTTCCTGACTACTCTGTGACTGAAGAAATACTTCCTAACATCCCTGTGATTCATCTGTGTCTTCAACTTCCAATTGTGTCCCCTTGTTGCATCTCTGGAACATCCTGTCTTTGTCCACCTTGTCAATTCCTCTCAGTATTTTGAATGTCGTTATCATGTCCCCCCTATCTCTCTTGTCCTCCAGTGTCGGCAGGACGATTTCCCTTAACCTCTCCTCGTAGGACATACCTCTTAGCTCTGGAACTAGTCTTGTTGCAAACCTTTGTACTTTCTCTAGTTTCTTTACGTGCTTGGCTAGGTGTGGGTTCCAAACTGGTGCCGCATACTCCAATATGGGCCTAACGTACACTGTGTACAGGGTCCTGAACGATTCCTTATTAAGATGTCGGAATGCTGTTCTGAGGTTTGCTAGGCGCCCATATGCTGCAGCAGTTATTTGGTTGATGTGCGCTTCAGATGTGCCTGGTGTTATACTCACCCCAAGATCTTTTTCCTTGAGTGAGGTTTGTAGTCTCTGGCCCCCTGGACTGTACTCCGTCTGCGGTCTTCTTTGCCCTTCCCCAATCTTCATGACTTTGCACTTGGTGGGGTTGAACTCCAGGAGCCAATTGCTGGACCAGGTCTGCAGCCTGTCCAGATCCCTTTGTAGTTCTGCCTGGTCTTCGATCGAATGAATTCTTCTCATCAACTCCAAGTCATCTACAAACAGGGACACTTCGGAGTCTATTCCTTCCGTCATGTCGTTCACAAATACCAGAAACAGCACTGGTCCTAGGACTGACCCCTGTGGGACCCCGCTGGTCACAGGTGCCCACTCTGGCACCTCGCCACGTACCATTACTCGCTGCTGTCTTCCTGACAAGTATTCCCTGATCCATTGTAGTGCCTTCCCTGTTATCCCTGCTTGGTGTGTGTGTGTACTCACCTAGTTGTACTCACCTAGTTGAGGTTGCGGGGGTCGATTCCGAGCTCCTGGCCCCGCCTCTTCACTGATCGCTACTAGGTCACTCTCCCTGAGCCGTGAGCTTTATCATACCTCTGCTTAAAGCTATGTATGGATCCTGCCTCCACTACATCGCTTCCCAAACTATTCCACTTACTGACTACTCTGTGGCTGAAGAAATACTTCCTAACATCCCTGTGATTAATCTGTGTCTTCAGCTTCCAATGTGTCCCCTTGTTACTGTGTCCAATCTCTGGAACATCCTGTCTTTGTCCACCTTGTCAATTCCTCTCAGTATTTTGTATGTCGTTATCATGTCCCCCCTATTTCTCCTGTCCTCCAGTGTCGTCAGGTTGATTTCCCTTAACTTCTCCTCGTAGGACATACCTCTTAGCTCTGGGACTAGTCTTGTTGCAAACCTTTGCACTTTCTCTAGTTTCTTCACGTGCTTGGCTAGGTGTGGGTTCCAAACTGGTGCCGCATACTCCAATATGGGCCTAACGTACACGGTGTACATGGTCCTGAATGATTCCTTGTTAAGTTGTCGGAATGCTGTTCTGAGGTTTGCTAGGCGCCCATATGCTGCAGCAGTTATTTGGTTGATGTGCGCTTCAGGAGATGTGCCTGGTGTTATACTCACCCCAAGATCTTTTTCCTTGAGTGAGGTTTGTAGTCTCTGACCCCCTAGACTGTACTCCGTCTGCGGCCTTCTTTGCCCTTCCCCAATCTTCATGACTTTGCACTTGGTGGGATTGAACTCCAGGAGCCAATTGCTGGACCAGGTCTGCAGCCTGTCCAGATCCCTTTGTAGTTCTGCCTGGTCTTCGATCGAGTGAATTCTTCTCATCAACTTCACGTCATCTGCAAACAGGGACACCTCAGAGTCTATTCCTTCCGTCATGTCGTTCACAAATACCAGAAACAGCACTGGTCCTAGGACTGACCCCTGCGGGACCCCGCTGGTCACAGGTGCCCACTCTGACACCTCGCCACGTACCATGACTCGCTGCTGTCTTCCTGACAAGTATTCCCTGATCCATTGTAGTGCCTTCCCTGTTATCCCTGCTTGGTCCTCCAGTTTATGCACCAATCTCTTGTGTGGAACTGTGTCAAACGCCTTCTTGCAGTCCAAGAAAATGCAATCCACCCACCCCTTACTCTCTTGTCTTACTTCTGTCACCATGTCATAGAACTCCAGTAGGTTTGTGACACAGGATTTCCCGTCACTGAAACCATGTTGGCTGCTGTTGATGAGATCGTTCCTTTCTAGGTGTTCCACCACTCTTCTCCTGATTATCTTCTCCATGATTTTGCATGCTATACACGTCAGTGACACTGGTCTGTAGTTTAATGCTTCATGTCTGTCTCCTTTTTTAAAGATTGGGACTACATTTGCTGTCTTCCATGCCTCAGGCAATCTCCCTGTTTCGATAGATGTATTGAATATTGTTGTTAGGGGTACACATAGCGCCTCTGCTCCCTCTCTCAATACCCATGGGGAGATGTTATCTGGCCCCATTGCCTTTGAGGTATCTAGCTCACTCAGAAGCCTCTTCACTTCTTCCTCGGTTGTGTGCACTGTGTCCAGCACTTGGTGGTGTGCCCCACCTCTCCGTCTTTCTGGAGTCCCTTCTGTCTCCTCTGTGAACACTTCTTTGAATCTCTTGTTGAGTTCTTCACATACTTCACGGTCATTTCTTGTTGTCTCTCCTCCTTCCTTCCTTAGCCTGATTACCTGGTCCTTGACTGTTGTTTTCCTCCTGATGTGGCTGTACAACAGTTTCGGGTCAGATTTGGCTTTCGCTGCTATGTCATTTTCATATTGTCTTTGGGCCTCCCTTCTTATCTGTGCATATTCGTTTCTGGCTCTACGACTGTTCTCCTTATTCTCCTGGGTCCTTTGCCTTCTATATTTCTTCCATTCCCTAGCACACTTGGTTTTTGCCTCCCTGCACCTTTGGGTAAACCATGGGCTCATTCTGGCTTTTTCATTATTCCTGTTACCCTTGGGTACAAACCTCTCCTCATCCTCCTTGCATTTTGTTGCTACATATTCCATCATCTCATTAACTGGCTTCCCTGCCAGTTCTCTGTCCCACTGAACCCCGTTCAGGTAGTTCCTCATTCCTGTGTAGTCCCCTTTCTTGTAGTTTGGCTTCATTCGTCCTGGCCTTCCTGCTTCTCCCTCCACTTGTAGCTCTACTGTGTATTCGAAGCTTAAAACCACATGGTCACTGGCCCCAAGGGGTCTTTCATATGTGATGTCCTCGATATCTGCACTACTCAAGGTGAATACTAAGTCCAGCCATGCTGGTTCATCCTCTCCTCTCTCTCTTGTAGTGTCCCTTACGTGTTGGTACATGAAGTTTTCCAGTACCACCTCCATCATCTTAGCCCTCCATGTATCTTGGCCCCCATGTGGGTCCAAGTTCTCCCAATCGATCTCCTTGTGGTTAAAGTCACCCATGATCAGGAGCTTTGCCCTGCATGCATGAGCTCTTCTGGCCACTCTAGCCAGTGTGTATGTGTGTGTGTGTATGTGTGTGTGTGTATGTGTGTGTGTGTGTGTGTGTGTGTGTGTGTGTGTGTGTGTGTGTGTGTGTGTGTGTGTGTGTGTGTGTGTGTGTGTGTGTGTGTGTGTGTGTGTGTGTGTGACCTAATTAATGCTTGCATAAATGACTCATTGTGATTGTAACCAAATATAAACATGTAAATAGATCATTACCGCTGTAACTTGCTCAGCTATCAAAACTTTGTGACCCAGACCCTGGAACCATTATGTACCTCTGTAATGTTGAGGTACAGTCGATGGAACCATTATGTACCTCTGTAATGTTGAGGTACAGTCGATGGAACCATTATGTACCTCTGTAATGTTGAGGTACAGTCGATGGAACCATTATATCCCTCTGTAATGTTGAGGTACAGTCGATGGAACCATTATGTACCTCTGTAATGTTGAGGTACAGTCGATGGAACCATTATGTACCTCTGTAATGTTGAGGTACAGTCGATGGAACCATTATATCCCTCTGTAATGTTGAGGTACAGTCGATGGAACCATTATGTACCTCTGTAATGTTGAGGTACAGTCGATGGAACCATTATATCCCTCTGTAATGTTGAGGTACAGTCGATGGAACCATTATGTACCTCTGTAATGTTGAGGTACAGTCGATGGAACCATTATGTACCTCTGTAATGTTGAGGTACAGTCGATGGAACCATTATGTACCTCTGTAATGTTGAGGTACAGTCGATGGAACCATTATGTACCTCTGTAATGTTGAGGTACAGTCGATGGAACCATTATGTACCTCTGTAATGTTGAGGTACAGTCGATGGAACCATTATATCCCTCTGTAATGTTGAGGTACAGTCGATGGAACCATTATGTACCTCTGTAATGTTGAGGTACAGTCGATGGAACCATTATGTACCTCTGTAATGTTGAGGTACAGTCGATGGAACCATTATGTACCTCTGTAATGTTGAGGCACAGTCGATGGAACCATTATGTACCTCTGTAATGTTGAGGTACAGTCGATGGAACCATTATGTACCTCTGTAATGTTGAGGTACAGTCGATGGAACCATTATGTACCTCTGTAATGTTGAGGTACAGTCCCCGGACCCATTATGCACCCCTGTAATGTTGAGGTACAGTCCCTGGACCCATTATTGCACCCCTGTAATGTTGAGGTACAGTCCCTGGACCCATTAGGAATCTCTACAATCCTCTGACTACCACCTACATGATGGGACGGTAGTCAGAGGTCGTGTACTATGAACTCTTCATCACGTACATAGGAACTATGTACGTCCTCTGCAAGTTCCTAGATAACTTTACCTCCTTCACAGGTTAAACGAACCAGCCACTTCAAACTGTAACACCACCTGCTTTAACCATCTGGCTTTATCTCCCAGATACCAGCTGTTTTATCCCATTTCTTTGTACTAAGTAACTCACAAACTTCTGACATAACTTTGAACCCTTCAGAGCATACACGCATATATCTATCTGTCTATCTATCTATCTGTCTGTCTATCTATCTATTTATTTATTTATTTATCTATCTATCTATCTACATATCCTACATACCTACTTGTATGTGACTGGTATACAGTATCTTCATGGTGAAGAATCAGACTCATGTGTAGACGTTTCGCCCTCCAGTGGCTTTATCAGTACAAGGAGGTAATGTGAAGACTGTAGAACTACACACGGAAGGTGAGGTGATCAGTCCCTCAGACTACGGTGCTCTTCATCAACTCTGAGGCTGGGGACTGATGATGTTCTTGTTAAAGCCCCTGACTGGCGAAACGTCTACAAATGTACACACCCTTCCTGTGCAGATCTATCTGGTATCCAGCCTTACCCTATATTTACACTCAAATACTTTTATACCAGGTAGATGTTTTTGTGACGATAAAGTTAACTGTGTGGGCGAAACGTTGTCAATAAAGAATCACATTATACTGCAGGAGATAAATGGTATTTTATACCATTTATCTAATGCAGTGTTGCCTATACGTTTCAATGATCTGGAAAGAATTGCGATGTTCCTGCCAGGGTGAATGAAGGAAGGGTGAATGAAGGAAGGGTGAATGAAGGAAGGGTGAATGAAGGAAGGGTGAATGAAGGAAAGGTGAATGAAGGAAGGGTGAATGAAGGAAGGGTGAATGAAGGAAGGGTGAATGAAGGAAGGGTGAATGAAGGAAGGATGAATGAAGGAAGGGTGAATGAAGGAAGGGTGAATGAAGGGTGAGTGAAGGAAGGGTGAGTGAATGAAGGGTGAATGAAGGAAGGGTGAATGAAGGAAGGGTGAATGAAGGAAGGGTGAATGAAGGAAGGGTGAATGAAGAAAGGGTGAATGAAGGAAGGGTGAATGAAGGAAGGGTGAATGAAGAAAGGGGTGAATGAAGGAAGGGGTGAATGAAGGAAGGAGTGAATGAAGGAAGGGGTGAATGAAGGAAGGGTGAATGAAGGAAGGGTGAATGAAGGAAGGGTGAATGAAGGAAGGGTGAATGAAGGAAGGGTGAATGAAGGAAGGGTGAATGAAGGAAGGGTGAATGAAGGAAGGGTGAATGAAGGAAAGGTGAATGAAGGAAGGGTGAATGAAGGAAGGGTGAATGAAGGAAGGGTGAATGAAGGAAGGGTGAATGAAGGAAGGATGAATGAAGGAAGGGTGAATGAAGGAAGGGTGAATGAAGGGTGAGTGAAGGAAGGGTGAGTGAATGAAGGGTGAATGAAGGAAGGGTGAATGAAGGAAGGGTGAGTGAAGGAAGGGTGAGTGAAGGAAGGGTGAATGAAGGAAGGGTGAATGAAGGAAGGGTGAATGAAGGAAGGGTGAATGAAGAAAGGGGTGAATGAAGGAAGGGGTGAATGAAGGTAGGGTGAGTGAAGGAAGGGTGAGTGAAGGAAGGGTGAGTGAAGGAAGGGTGAGTGAAGGAAGGGTGAGTGAAGGAAGGGTGAGTGAAGGAAGGGTGAGTGAAGGAAGGGTGAGTGAAGGAAGGGTGAGTGAAGGAAGGGAGAGTGAAGGAAGGGTGAGTGAAGGAAGGGTGAGTGAAGGAAGGGTGAGTGAAGGAAGGGTGAGTGAAGGGAGAGTGAAGGAAGGGTGAGTGAAGGAAGGGTGAGTGAAGGAAGGGTGAGTGAAGGAAGGGTGAGTGAAGGAAGGGTGAGTGAAGGAAGGGTGAGTGAAGGAAGGGTGAGTGAAGAAAGGGGTGAAAGAAGGAAGGGGTGAATGAAGGAAGGGGTGAATGAAGGAAGGGGTGAATGAACGAAGGGTGAATGAAGGAAGGGTGAATGAAGGAAGGGTGAATGAGGGAAGGGTGAATGAAGGAAGGGTGAATAAAGGAAGGGGCGAATGAAGGAAGGGGTGAATGAAGGAAGGGGTGAATGAAGGAAGAGTGAATGAAGGAAGGGTGAATGAAGAAAGGGGTGAATGAAAGAAGGGGCGAATGAAGGAAGGGGTGAATGAAGGAAGGGGTGAATGAAGGAAGAGTGAATGAAGGAAGGGTGAATGAAGAAAGGGGTGAATGAAGGAAGGGGTGAATGAAAGGAAGGGGTGAATGAAGGAAGGGGTGAATGAAGGAAGGGGTGAATGAAGAAAGGGGTGAATGAAGGAAGGGGTGAATGAAGGAAGGGGTGAATGAAGGAAGGGGTGAATGAAGGAAGGGTGAATGAAGGAAAGGGTGAATGAAGGAAGGGTGAATGAAGGAAGGGTGAATGAAGGGTGAATGAAAGGGGTGAATGAAGGAAGGGTGAATGAAAGAAGGGTGACTGAAGGAAGGGGTGAATGAAGGGAGGGGTGAATGAAGGAAGGGTGAATGAAGGAAGGGGTGAATGAAGGAAGGGGTTAATGAAGGAAGGGTGAATGAAGGAAGGGTGAATGAAGGAAGGGTGAATGAAGGAAGGGTGAATGAAGAAAGGGGTGAATGAAGGAAGGGTGAATGTAGGAAGGGGTGTATGAAGGAAGGGGTGAATGAAGGAAGGGTGAAAGAAGGAAGGGGTGAATGAAGGAAGGGGTGAAAGAGGAAGGGTAAGAAGCTGAATGAAGGAAGGGGTGAAAGAGGAAGGGGTGAATGAAGTAAGGGGTGAATGAAGGATGGGTGAATGAAGGAAGGGGTGAATGAAGGAAGGGTGAATGAAGGAAGGGGTGAATGAAGGAAGGGGTGAATGAAGGAAGGGTGAATGAAGGAAGGGTGAATTAAAGGGGTGAATGAAGGAAGGGTGAATGAAGGTAGGGTGAATGAAGGAAGGGGTGAATGAAGAAAGGGGTGAATGAAGTAAGGGTGAATGAAGGAAGGGGTGAATGAAGGAAGGGGTGAATGAAGGAAGGGTGAATGAAGGAAGGGGTGAATGAAGGAAGGGTGAATGAAGGAAGGGTGAATGAAAGGGGTGAATGAAGGAAGAGTGAAAGAAGGAAGGGGTGAATGAAGGAAGGGGTGAATGAAAGAAGGGTGAATGAAGGAAGGGGTCAATGAAGGAAGGGTGAATGAAGGAAGGGATCAGTGAAAGAAGCGGTGAATGAAAGGGGTCAATGAAGGAAGGGTGAATGAAGGAAGGGTGAATGAAAGGGATGAACGAAGGAAGAGTGAATGAAGGAAGGGGTGAATGAAGGAAGGGTGAATGAAGGAAGGGTGAATGAAGGAAGGGTGAATGAAGGAAGGGTGAATGAAGGAAGGGTGAATGAAGGAAGGGTGAATGAAGGAAGGGGTGAATGAAGGGTGAGTGAAGGAAGGGTGAATGAAGGAAGGGTGAATGAAGGAAGGGTGAATGAAGGAAGGATGAATGAAGGAAGGGTGAATGAAGGAAGGGTGAATGAAGGAAGGGTGAATGAAGGAAGGGTGAATGAAGGAAGGGTGAATGAAGGAAGGGTGAATGAAGGAAGGGTGAATGAAGGAAGGGTGAATGAAGGAAGGGGTGAATGAAGGAAGGGTGAATGAAGGAAGGATGAATGAAGGAAGGGTGAATGAAGGAAGGGTGAATGAAGGAAGGGTGAATGAAGGAAGGGTGAATGAAGGAAGGGTGAATGAAGGAAGGGTGAATGAAGGAAGGGTGAATGAAGGAAGGGTGAATGAAGGAAGGGTGAATGAAGGAAGGGTGAATGAAGAAAGGGTGAATGAAGGAAGGGTGAATGAAGGAAGGGTGAATGAAGAAAGGGGTGAATGAAGGAAGGGGTGAATGAAGGAAGGAGTGAATGAAGGAAGGGGTGAATGAAGGAAGGGTGAATGAAGGAAGGGTGAATGAAGGAAGGGTGAATGAAGGAAGGGTGAGTGAAGGAAGGGTGAGTGAAGGAAGGAAGAGTGAAGGAAGGGTGAGTGAAGGAAGGGTGAGTGAAGGGAGAGTGAAGGAAGGGTGAGTGAAGGAAGGGTGAGTGAAGGAAGGGTGAGTGAAGGGTGAGTGAAGGAAGGGTGAGTGAAGGTAGGGTGAGTGAAGGTAGGGTGAGTGAAGGAAGGGTGAGTGAAGGTAGGGTGAGTGAAGGTAGGGTGAGTGAAGGAAGGGTGAGTGAAGAAAGGGGTGAAAGAAGGAAGGGGTGAATGAAGGAAGGGGTGAATGAAGGAAGGGGTGAATGAACGAAGGGTGAATGAAGGAAGGGTGAATGAAGGAAGGGTGAATGAGGGAAGGGTGAATGAAGGAAGGGTGAATGAAGGAAGGGGCGAATGAAGGAAGAAGTGAATGAAGGAAGGGGTGAATGAAGGAAGAGTGAATGAAGGAAGGGTGAATGAAGAAAGGGGTGAATGAAAGAAGGGGCGAATGAAGGAAGGGGTGAATGAAGGAAGGGGTGAATGAAGGAAGAGTGAATGAAGGAAGGGTGAATGAAGAAAGGGGTGAATGAAGGAAGGGGTGAATGAAGGAAGGGGTGAATGAAGGAAGGGGTGAATGAAGGAAGGGGTGAATGAAGAAAGGGGTGAATGAAGGAAGGGGTGAATGAAGGAAGGGGTGAATGAAGGAAGGGGTGAATGAAGGAAGGGTGAATGAAGGAAAGGGTGAATGAAGGAAGGGTGAATGAAGGAAGGGTGAATGAAGGGTGAATGAAAGGGGTGAATTAAGGAAGGGTGAATGAAAGAAGGGTGACTGAAGGAAGGGGTGAATGAAGGGAGGGGTGAATGAAGGGAGGGGTGAATGAAGGAAGGGTGAATGAAGGAAGGGGTGAATGAAGGAAGGGGTGAATGAAGGAAGGGTGAATGAAGGAAGGGTGAATGAAGTAAGGGTGAATGAAGGAAGGGTGAATGAAGAAAGGGGTGAATGAAGGAAGGGGTGAATGAAGGAAGGGGTGAATGAAGGAAGGGGTGAATGAAGGAAGGGGTGAATGAAGGAAGGGGTGAATGAAGGAAGGGGTGAATGATGGAAGGGGTGAATGAAGGAAGGGGTGAATGAAGGAAGGGGTGAATGAAGGAAGGGGTGAATGAAGGAAGGGTGAATGAAGGAAGGGGTGAATGAAGGAAGGGTGAATGAAGGAAGGGGTGAATGAAGGAAGGGGTGAATGAAGGAAGGGTGAATGAATGAAGGGTGAATGAAAGGGGTGAATGAAGGAAGGGTGAATGAAGGTAGGGTGAATGAAGGAAGGGGTGAATGAAGGAAGGGGTGAATGAAGTAAGGGTGAATGAAGGAAGGGGTGAATGAAGGAAGGGGTGAATGAAGGAAGGGTGAATGAAGGAAGGGGTGAATGAAGGAAGGGTGAATGAAGGAAGGGTGAATGAAAGGGGTGAATGAAGGAAGAGTGAAAGAAGGAAGGGGTGAATGAAGGAAGGGGTGAATGAAAGAAGGGTGAATGAAGGAAGGGGTCAATGAAGGAAGGGTGAATGAAGGAAGGGATCAGTGAAAGAAGCGGTGAATGAAAGGGGTCAATGAAGGAAGGGTGAATGAAGGAAGGGTGAATGAAAGGGATGAACGAAGGAAGGGTGAATGAAGGAAGGGGTGAATGAAGGAAGGGTGAATGAAGGAAGGGTGAATGAAGGAAGGGTGAATGAAGAAAGGGTGAATGAAGGAAGGGTGAATGAAGGAAGGGTGAATGAAGGAAGGGGTGAATGAAGGGTGAGTGAAGGAAGGGTGAATGAAGGAAGGGTGAATGAAGGAAGGGTGAATGAAGGAAGGATGAATGAAGGAAGGGTGAATGAAGGAAGGGTGAATGAAGGAAGGGTGAATGAAGGAAGGGTGAATGAAGGAAGGGTGAATGAAGGAAGGGTGAATGAAGGAAGGGTGAATGAAGGAAGGGTGAATGAAGGAAGGGGTGAATGAAGGAAGGGTGAATGAAGGAAGGATGAATGAAGGAAGGGTGAATGAAGGAAGGGTGAATGAAGGAAGGGTGAATGAAGGAAGGGTGAATGAAGGAAGGGTGAATGAAGGAAGGGTGAATGAAGGAAGGGTGAATGAAGGAAGGGTGAATGAAGGAAGGGTGAATGAAGGAAGGGTGAATGAAGGAAGGGTGAATGAAGGAAGGGTGAATGAAGGAAGGGTGAATGAAGGAAGGGTGAATGAAGGAAGGGTGAATGAAGGAAGGGTGAATGAAGGAAGGGTGAATGAAGGAAGGGGTGAATGAAGGAAGGGTGAATGAAGGAAGGGTGAATGAAGGAAGGGTGAATGAAGGAAGGGTGAATGAAGGAAGGGTGAATGAAGGAAGGGGTGAATGAAGGGTGAGTGAAGGAAGGGTGAATGAAGGAAGGGTGAATGAAGGAAGAGTGAATGAAGGAAGGATGAATGAAGGAAGGGTGAATGAAGGAAGGGTGAATGAAGGAAGGGTGAATGAAGGAAGGGTGAATGAAGGAAGGGTGAATGAAGGAAGGGGTGAATGAAGGGTGAGTGAAGGAAGGGTGAATGAAGGAAGGGTGAATGAAGGAAGAGTGAATGAAGGAAGGATGAATGAAGGAAGGGTGAATGAAGGAAGGGTGAATGAAGGAAGGGTGAATGAAGGAAGGGTGAATGAAGGAAGGGTGAATGAAGGAAGGGGTGAAGGGGAAATTTTAATATTAGAGAGCAAATATATGTAAAGTATCAGTCAGTGTTCCTGACCACGTCAGCAACTGACCACGTCAGCAACTGACCACGTCAGCAACTGACCACGTCAGCAACTGACCACGTCAGCAACTGACCACGTCAGCAACTGACCACGTCAGCAACTGACCACGTCAGCAACTGACCACGTCAGCAACTGACCACGTCAGCAACTGACCACGTCAGCAACTGACCACGTCAGCAACTGACCACGTCAGCAACTGACCACGTCAGCAACTGACCACGTCAGCAACTGACCACGGCAGCAACTGACCACGGCAGCAACTGACCACGTCAGCAACTGACCACGTCAGCAACTGACAGTGTCAGGAGACAGAGTTGAGAAGGAAGAAGAACGTAAGAGCAAGAGTAGAATACTATTGCTATTACTACAACTATTATTATTATTACTACTACTACTAATATTACCACCACTACTACTACTACTATTACTACTACCACTCTACTATTACTATTACTATTACTACTACTGCTACTTTCATCTTGCCTCAGCCTGCTCCTCTTATCACTCCACCATTCCCCTCTGCTGTTATCACTCCACCATTCCCCTCTGCTGTTATCACTCCACCATTCCCCTCTGCTGTTATCACTCCACCATTCCCCTCTGCTGTTATCACTCCACCATTCCCCTCTGCTGTTATCACTCCACCATTCCCCTCTGCTGTTATCACTCCACCATTCCCCTCTGCTGTTATCACTCCACCATTCCCCTCTGCTGTTATCACTCCACCATTCCACTCTGCTGTTATCACTCCACCATTCCCCTCTGCTGTTATCACTCCACCATTCCACTCTGCTGTTATCACTCCACCATTCCACTCTGCTGTTATCACTCCACCATCCCCCTCTGCTGTTATCACTCCACCATTCCCCTCTGCTGTTATCACTCCACCATTCCCCTCTGCTGTTATCACTCGACCATTCCCCTCTGCTGTTATCACTCCACCATTCCCCTCTGCCGTTATCACTCGACCATTCCCCTCTCCCGTTATCATTCCACCATTCCCCTCTGCTGTTATCACTCCACCATTCCCCTCTGCTGTTATCACTCCACCATTCCCCTCTGCTGTTATCACTCCACCATTCCCCTCTGCTGTTATCACTCCACCATTCCCCTCTGCTGTTATCACTCCACCATTCCCCTCTGCTGTTATCACTCGACCATTCCCCTCTGCTGTTATCACTCGACCATTCCCCTCTGCTGTTATCACTCGACCATTCCCCTCTGCTGTTATCACTCCACCATTCCCCTCTGCTGTTATCACTCCACCATTCCTCTCTGCCGTTATCATTCGACCATTCCCCTCTGCTGTTATCACTCCACCATTCCTCTCTGCCGTTATCACTCCACCATTCCCCTCTGATGTTATCACTCGACCATTCCCCACTGCTGTTATCACTCCACCATTCCCCTCTGCTCTTATCACTCCACCATTCCCCACTGCTGTTATCACTCGACCATTCCCCACTGCTGTTATCACTCCACCATTCCCCTCTGCTCTTATCACTCCACCATTCCCCACTGCTGTTATCACTCGACCATTCCCCACTGCTGTTATCACTCCACCATTCCCCTCTGCTCTTATCACTCCACCATTCCCCTCTGCTCTTATCACTCCACCATTCCCCTCTGCACTTATCACTCCACCATTCCCCTCTGCTGTTATCACTCGACCATTCCCCTCTCCTCTTATCACTCCACCATTCCCCTCTGCTGTTATCACTCTACCATTCCCCTCTGCTGTTATCACTAGACCATTCCCCTCTGCTGTTATCACTCGACCATTCCCCTCTGCCGTTATCACTCGACCATTCCCCTCTGCTGTTATCACTCGACCATTCCCCTCTGCTGTTATCACTCAACCATTCCTCTCTGCCGTTATCACTCGACCATTCCCCTCTGCTCTTATCACTCGACCATTCCCCTCTGCTGTTATCACTCCACCATTCCCCTCTGCTGTTATCACTCGACCATTCCCCTCTGCTGTTATCACTCCACCATTCCCCTCTGCTGTTATCACTCGACCATTCCCCTCTGCTCTTATCACTCCACCATTCCCCTCTGCTGTTATCACTCCACCATTCCCCTCTGCTGTTATCACTCCACCATTCCCCTCTGCTGTTATCACTCGACCATTCCCCTCTGCTCTTATCACTCCACCATTCCCCTCTGCTCTTATCACTCCACCATTCCCCTCTGCTGTTATCACTCCAACATTCCCCACTGCTGTTATCACTCCACCATTCCCCTCTGCTGTTATCACTCGACCATTCCCCTCTGCTGTTATCACTCCACCATTCCCCTCTGCCGTTATCACTCCACCATTCCCCTCTGCCGTTATCACTCCAACATTCCCCACTGCTGTTATCACTCCACCATTCCCCTCTGCCGTTATCACTCCACCATTCCCCTCTGCTGTTATCACTCCACCATTCCCCTCTGCCGTTATCACTCCACCATTCCCCTCTGCTGTTATCACTCGACCATTCCCCTCTGCTGTTATCACTCGACCATTCCTCTCTGCTGTTATCACTCCACCATTCCCCTCTGCTGTTATCACTCGACCATTTCCCTCTGCTGTTATCACTCGACCATTCCCCTCTGCTGTTATCACTCCACCATTCCCCTCTGCTCTTATCACTCCACCATTCCCCTCTGCTGTTATCACTCCACCATTCCCCTCTGCTGTTATCACTCGACCATTTCCCTCTGCTGTTATCACTCCACCATTCCCCTCTGCTGTTATCACTCGCCCATTCCCCTCTGCTGTTATCACTCCACCATTCCCCTCTGCTGTTATCACTCCACCATTCCCCTCTGCTGTTATCACTCGACCATTCCCCTCTGCTGTTATCACTCCACCATTCCCCTCTGCTGTTATCACTCGACCATTCCCCTCTGCTGTTATCACTCGACCATTCTCCTCTGCTGTTATCACTCGACCATTCCCCTCTGATGTTATCACTCGACCATTCCCCTCTGCTGTTATCACTCGACCATTCCCCTCTGCTGTTATCACTCGACCATTCCCCTCTGATGTTATCACTCGACCATTCCCCTCTGCTGTTATCACTCGACCATTCCCCTCTGCTCTGCTTAAAGCAATATCCTGATATCATAGGAGGCAGCAAAGTATGTCATGAAGTATGGCCTCTTGTGGAACATGGCAACACTTGCCTCAGGTGATACCATCAAAGGATCTTCACATTATACTTCTTCAGCCTAAAGGATTTTTAAAATTTATGTGTGTATAGCCTTGAATTAATAATGTGTGTGGATAGAGAGGGTTGCCTAGGTCTACTGGACCTTGCTAGGCAGGTTGTACTCACCTTGTTTTACAACACTGACAAGTTGATGAGAAAGATTCGTGTGCGAAGCCTACGCAATAGGCTTCTTTAGTCGAATACATAGGTGATTACTGAAGACAGAAGAAGTGGAGAGGTAGCTTGAAGGGGATCAGTCCGTCATCACTGAAAGGATGTTTCAGAGAAATCAAGACTAATTGACTGAGCATCTCCTTTCAAAGCTGAGGGACTGAACCTAAGACACTTACCTCACACCTTCCAGTCACCAACAGATTTATCAACATTGAGGGACTGATAACATCAAACCTCTTCTCCACGTCTTCCATCATCATTATTATACTCTACACTGAACTGATAAAGGCACTGGTTAGTGAAACGTTACCTCAACAGAAGTAACCAGGTGTTTACACGTGTCTCTCTCATCTACTGGCCTCCTAGGCAGGTCACAAGAGGGAGAATGATGTAGGTACAATGCTAGGCAGGTCACAAGAGGGAGAATGATGTAGGTACAATGCTAGGCAGGTCACAAGAGGGAGAATGATGTAGGTACAATGCTAGGCAGGTCACAAGAGGGAGAATGATGTAGGTACAATGGTAGGCAGGTGATAAGAGGGAGAATGATAGAGGTACAATGCTAGGCAGGACACAAGAGGGAGAATGATGAAGGTACAATGCTAGGCAGGTCACAAGAGGTAGAATGATATAGATACAATGCTAGGCAGGTCACAAGAGGTAGAATGATAGAGATACAATGCTAGGCAGGTCACGAGAGGTAGAATGATAGAGGTACAATGCTAGGCAGGTCACAAGAGGGAGAATGATAGAGGTACAATGCTAGGCAGGTCACAAGAGGGAGAATGATAGAGGTACAATGCTAGGCAGGTCACAAGAGGGAGAATGATAGAGGTACAGTGCTAGGCAGGTCACAAGAGGGAGAATGATAGAGGTACAATGCTAGGCAGGTCACAAGAGGGAGAATGATAGAGATACAATGCTAGGCAGGTCACGAGAGGTAGAATGATAGAGGTACAATGCTAGGCAGGTCACAAGAGGGAGAATGATAGAGGTACAATGCTAGGCAGGTCACAAGAGGGAGAATGATAGAGGTACAATGCTAGGCAGGTCACAAGAGGGAGAATGATAGAGGTACAGTGCTAGGCAGGTCACAAGAGGGAGAATGATAGAGGTACAATGCTAGGCAGGTCACAAGAGGGAGAATGATAGAGGTACAATGCTAGGCAGGTCACAAGAGGGAGAATGATAGAGGTACAATGCTAGGCAGGTCACAAGAGGGAGAATGATAGAGGTACAGTGCTAGGCAGGTCACAAGAGGTAGAATGATAGAGGTACAATGCTAGGCGGGTCACGAGAGGTAGAATGATAGAGGTACAATGCTAGGCAGGTCACAAGAGGGAGAATGATAAAGGTCCAATGCTAGGCAGGTCACAAGAGGTAGAATGATAGAGATACAATGCTAGGCAGGTCACGAGAGGTAGAATGATAGAGGTACAATGCTAGGCAGGTCACAAGAGGGAGAATGATGAAGGTACAATGCTAGGCAGGTCACAAGAGGTAGAATGATATAGATACAATGCTAGGCAGGTCACAAGAGGTAGAATGATAGAGATACAATGCTAGGCAGGTCACAAGAGGTAGAATGATAGAGATACAATGCTAGGCAGGTCACAAGAGGGAGAATGATAGAGATACAATGCTAGGCAGGTCACAAGAGGTAGAATGATAGAGATACAATGCTAGGCAGGTCACAAGAGGGAGAATGATAGAGGTACAATGCTAGGCAGGTCACAAGAGGGAGAATGATAGAGGTACAATGCTAGGCAGGTCACAAGAGGGAGAATGATAGAGGTACAATGCTAGGCAGGTCACAAGAGGGAGAATGATAGAGGTACAATGCTAGGCAGGTCACAGAGGTTATTGGAGGCCTCGGAGGTAACCCAAAAATCTGTAGGCAGAGGAAGTCTTCTAAGTGGAAGCTTCTGTGACAGACGCATGTTTCAGTAAAATCTTCGAAGCAGAAGTTACTGTCTCATGTGTCAGTCAAGTCCTCGAAGTCCCGGGAAGGAAGTGGCACGTCGAGGGAGCCATCAAATCTCCGGTACGGAAGATCGATAGCTATTGAAGTGGGTTTCTTGCTGAAGTGGAAGGTCACGTCCAGGTCGAAGTGTGTCTTTTTTCTATGTTTTGCTGTTGCGGGTGTGTTCGAAGTCGCCAGAGTGTTCCAAATGTCGAGGACTGATGGTATAAACCTTGCTAACAACCTGTCGGTATTTTATACCGTTTTAATGTTCAATCTTGCTAACTGATACTAAGAGACTGGTTTATATAAACACTAGTTTTACAGGGAGTTTAGCGAGTTTTACAGTATAAACACTAGTTTTACGGGGAGTTTAGCGAGTTTTACAGTATAAACGCTAGTTTTACGGGGAGTTTAGCGAGTTTTACAGTATAAACACTAGTTTTACGGGGAGTTTAGCGAGTTTTACAGTATAAAAACTAGTTTAACGGGGAGTTTAGCGAGTTTTACAGTATAAACACTAGTTTTACGGGGAGTTTAGCGAGTTTTACAGTATAAACACTAGTTTTACGGGGAGTTTAGCGAGTTTTACAGTATAAAAACTAGTTTAACGGGGAGTTTAGCGAGTTTTACAGTATAAACACTAGTTTTACGGGGAGTTTAGCGAGTTTTACAGTATAAACACTAGTTTTACAGAAGCTTAGTATACACTAGGACATATTTACTAGATCAAAATCAAGATCCCCTCTGGCTAATATCAAGGAGATAATTGATGAACTTAGATCAAGAGCCCCCTCACAAATAACAAGGAGATAACTGATCCACTTAGATCAAGAGCCCCTCTCACAAATAACAAGGAGATAACTGATCCACTTAGATCAAGAGCCCCTCTCACAAATAACAAGGAGATAACTGATCCACTTAGATCAAGAGCCCCTCTCACAAATAACAAGGAGATAACTGATCCACTTAGATCAAGAGCCCCTCTCACAAATAACAAGGAGATAACTGATCCACTTAGATCAAGAGCCCCCCTCACAAATAACAAGGAGATAACTGATCCACTTAGATCAAGAGCCCCCCTCACAAATAACAAGGAGATAACTGATCCACTTAGATCAAGAGCCCCTCTCACTAATATCAAGGAGATATAGATTCACTTAGATCAAGAGCCCCTCTCACAAATAACAAGGAGATAACTGATCCACTTAGATCAAGAGCCCCTCTCACTAATATCAAGGAGATATAGATTCACTTAGATCAAGAGCCCCCCTCACAAATAACAAGGAGATAACTGATCCACTTAGATCAAGAGCCTCTCTCACTAATATCAAGGAGATATAGATCTACTTAGATCAAGAGCCCCTCTCACTAATATCAAGGAGATATAGATCTACTTAGATCAAGAGCCCCTCTCAAACATCAAGGTACCTCCCTTCAGAAATATATAAGCCTAAAATTTATTACCTTACCAACTGGCTTATGGCTTTGTGGGTTTTCGGAGAGTCTAGATGAATGGGGTCGCTCTTTCAGTCATGGAGAAAAACGACTCGTCAGGTGAATATTTCGGTGATATATTTACAAAGTTCCATTATAACTCATGAAATATATTTTGATTTTTTACGTTCAATGGTCTGCATTTTTTTCCACCCCCAGGATGCCACCCACATCAGTCACCTACCACCCAGGTACATATTTACTGCTATGTGTAAGCATACTTACATATCTCCACCAGCCTGGGAATCGAACTTGGGTCCTTTCGGTTGCGAACACAATGCTTAGATTCATTATTATTATTATTATTATTATTATTATTATTATTATTATCATTATTACAATTATTATTATTATTATTATTATATATATATATATATATATATATATATATATATATATATATATATATATATATATATATATATATATATATATATATATATGTATATATTATTATATATATATATATATATATATATGTGTGTGTGTGTGTGTGTGTGTGTGTGTGTGTGTGTGTGTGTGTCTGTGTGTGTGTGTGTGTGTGTGTGTGTGTATGTGTGTGTGTGTGTGTGTGTGTGTATGTGTGTGTGTGTGTGTGTGTGTGTGTGTGTGTGTGTGTGTGTGTATGTGTACTCACCTAGTTGTACTCACCTAGTTGAGGTTGCGGGGGTCGAGTCCAAGCTCCTGGCCCCGCCTCTTCACTGGTCGCTACTAGGTCACTCTCCCTGAACCATGAGCTTTATCGTACCTCTGCTTAAAGCTATGTATGGATCCTGACTCCACTACATCGCTTCCCAAACTATTCCACTTCCTGACTACTCTGTGGCTGAAGAAATACTTCCTAACATCCCTTTGATTCATCTGTGTCTTCAACTTCCAACTGTGTCCCCTCGTTATTGTGTCCAGTCTCTGGAACATCCTGTCTTTGTCCACCTTGTCAATTCCTCTCAGTATTTTGTA
This sequence comes from Cherax quadricarinatus, assembly GCF_038502225.1. Taxonomy (NCBI): domain Eukaryota; kingdom Metazoa; phylum Arthropoda; class Malacostraca; order Decapoda; family Parastacidae; genus Cherax; species Cherax quadricarinatus. Next base: position 1,343,111 of record NC_091383.1, read on the forward strand.
AGTCGTTATCATGTCCCCCCTATCTCTCCTGTCCTCCAGTGTCGTCAGGTTGATTTCCCTTAACCTCTCCTCATAGGACATACCTCTTAGCTCTGGGACTAGTCTTGTTGCAAACCTTTGCATTTTCTCTCGTTTCTTTACATGCTTGGCTAGGTGTGGGTTCCAAACTGGTGCCGCATACTCCAATATGGGCCTAACGTACACGGTGTACAGGGTCCTGAACGATTCCTTATTAAGATGTCGGAATGCTGTTCTGAGGTTTGCCAGGCGCCCATATGCTGCAGCAGTTATTTGGTTGATGTGCGCTTCAGGAGATGTGCCTGGTGTTATACTCACCCCAAGATCTTTTTCCTTGAGTGAGGTTTGTAGTCTCTGACCCCCTAGACTGCACTCCATCTGCGGTCTTCTTTGCCCTTCCCCAATCCTCATGACTTTGCACTTGGTGGGATTGAACTCCAGGAGCCAATTGCTGGACCAGGTCTGCAGCCTGTCCAGATCCCTTTGTAGTTCTGCCTGGTCTTCGATCGAATGAATTCTTCTCATCAACTTCACGTCATCTGCAAACAGGGACACCTAGGAGTTTATTCCTTCCGTCATGTCGTTCACAAATACCAGAAACAGCACTGGTCCTAGGACTGACCCCTGTGGGACCCCGCTAGTCACAGGTGCCCACTCTGACACCTCGCCTCTTACCATTACTCGCTGCTGTCTTCCTGACAAGTATTCCCTGATCCATTGCAGTGCCTTCCCTGTTATTCCTGCTTGGTCCTCCAGTTTTTGCACTAATCTCTTGTGTGGTACTGTGTCAAACGCCTTCTTGCAGTCCAAGAAAATGCAATCCACCCACCCCTCTCTCTCTTGTCTTACTGCTGTCACCATGTCATAGAACTCCAGTAGGTTTGTGACACAGGATTTCCCGTCTCTGAAACCATGTTGTCTGCTGGTGATGAGATCATTCCTTTCTAGATGTTCCACCACTCTTCTCCTGACAATCTTTTCCATGATTTTGCATGCTATACATGTCAGTGACACTGGTCTGTAGTTTAGTGCTTCATGTCTATCTCCTTTTTTAAAGATTGGGACTACATTTGCTGTCTTCCATGCCTCAGGCAATCTCCCTGTTTCGATAGATGTATTGAATATTGTTGTTAGGGGTACACATAGCTCCTCTGCTCCCTCTCTCAGGACCCATGGAGAGATGTTATCTGGCCCCATTGCCTTTGAGGTATCTAGCTCACTCAGAAGCCTCTTCACTTCTTCCTCGGTTGTTTGTACTGTGTCCAGCACATGGTGGTGTACCCCACCTCTCCGTCTTTCTGGAGCCCCTTCTGTCTCCTCTGTGAACACTTCTTTGAATCTCTTGTTGAGTTCCTCACATACTTCACTGTCATTTCTTGTTGTCTCTCCTCCTTCCTTCCTTAGCCTGATTACCTGGTCCTTGACGGTTGTTTTCTTCCTGATGTGGCTGTATAACAGCTTCGGGTCAGATTTGGCTTTTGCTGCTATGTCGTTTTCATATTGACGTTGGGCCTCCCTTCTTATCTGTGCATATTCGTTTCTGGCTCTACGACTGCTCTCCTTATTCTCCTGGGTCTTTTGCCTTCTATATTTCTTCCATTCCCTAGCACACTTGGTTTTTGCCTCCTTGCATCTTTGAGTGAACCATGGGCTCATTCTGGCTTTTTCATTATTCCTGTTACCCTTGGGTACAAACCTCTCCTCAGCCTCCTTGCACATTGTGACTACATATTCCATCATCTCATTAACTGGTTTCCCTGCCAGTTCTCTGTCCCACTGAACCTCATTCAGGAAGTTCCTCATTCCTGTGTAGTCCCCTTTCCTGTAGTTTGGTTTCATTCATCCTGGCCTTCCTGCTTCCCCCTCCACTTGTAGCTCTACTGTGTATTCGAAGCTTAAAACCACATGGTCACTGGCCCCAAGGGGTCTTTCATATGTGATGTCCTCAATATCTGCACTACTCCAGGTGAATACTAAGTCCAGTCTTGCTGGTTCATCCTCTCCTCTCTCTCTTGTAGTGTCCCTTACGTGTTGGTACATGAAGTTTTCCAGTACCACCTCCATCATCTTAGCCCTCCATGTATCTTGGCCCCCATGTGGCTCCAAGTTCTCCCATTCGATCTCCTTGTGGTTAAAGTCGCCCATGATCAGGAGCTTTGCCCTGCATGTATGAGCTCTTCTGGCCACTGCAGCCAGTGTGTCAACCATCGCTCTATTGCTCTCGTCATACTCTTGCCTTGGCCTCCTGCTGTTCTGTGGTGGGTTATACATCACTGCAATTATCACCTTGGGACCTCCAGAGTGAAGCGTTCCCGCTATGCAATCACTTTCTTCTCCGCTGTCTCCTCTCTCCAGCTCATCAAAATTCCATCGGTGTTTGATCAGCAATGCCACTCCTCCCCCCCCCTGTTCCTTCTGTCTTTCCTCAGGATCTGGTATCCCGTTGGGAAGATGGCATCTGTTATCATACCTGTAAGCTTGGTTTCTGTGATTGCTATGATGTCTGGTGATGCCTCTTTGACTCTTTCGTGCCACTCCTCCCACTTGTTTGTTATTCCATCAGCGTTTGTGTACCATACCTTCAGTTTCCTTTCCAACACTGTGGTTTGGGGGGCCTGTGGGGGTGGGAGACCTGGTAGCATACTGTGGGATTCTATGGTTGGGGGTTGGGTGGAAGCTGTGGGTATGGATTGTATTGTGTGTTGGGATGGTGTGATAGGTTGTGGGGTTCTGAGGATAGTTGTGTGTGTGCTTGCCCTTGCTGCTCTGTTCTGCTCTGACTGTGTGTGTGTGTGTGTGTGTGTGTGTGTGTGTGTGTACAGGCACGATAAACGACAGTATTACTCTGGTAAAATACGAGTGTAGTTGACATGTTTATTTTCAATTATAAATTCAAACGCCGAGGCAATGTTTAAACGTCGCATCAACGATTTAATTAATAGAAATAATTATTGAACCAAAATGACACTGATTATGAATATTAATTGTTGAAGTTTATACATTAATCACAGGGAGCCCATATATACATATATATATATATACATATATATATATATATATATATATATATATATATATATATATACACATATATATATATATATATATATATATATATATATATATATATATATATATGCAAGGAATTCGCGAGAGCAGGCGAAATATACACAAACACTGATCTCTGGCTGAAGGAGACTCGAACCTACGAACCTTAGGACAAGGTACGCAGTGCTTTACCAATCTACCCACACTGGACCAATACCTTGGCGTGTAGCATGAGCTACACGTTTGATCCAAGGCAGCCAGCTTTCAGGGAGAAGGCTTACAGCTTTTCATCTCATCCCCTGCATGCATCAGCCTTACTAGAGATTTGAACAATGCAAGGAATTCGCGAGAGCATTCGAAATATACACAAACACTGATCTCTGGCTGAAGGAGACTCGAACCTACGAACCTACACGCCAAGGTATTGGTCCAGTGTGGGTAGATTGGTAAAGCACTGCGTACCTTGTCCTAAGGTTCGTAGGTTCGAGTCTCCTTCAGCCAGAGATCAGTGTTTGTGTATATTTCGCATGCTCTCGCGAATTCCTTGCATTGTTCAAATCTCTAGTAAGGCTGATGCATGCAGGGCATGAGATGAAAAGCTGTAAGCCTTCTCCCTGAAAGCTGGCTGCCTTGGATCAAACGTGTAGCGCATGCTACACGCCAAGGTATTGGTCCAGTGTGGGTAGATTGGTAAAGCACTGCGTACCTTGTCCTAAGGTTCGTAGGTTCGAGTCTCCTTCAGCCAGAGATCAGTGTTTATATATATATATATATATATATATATATATATATATATATATATATATATATATATATATATATATATATCGTGCCGAATATGTAAAACTGGTCAATTAGCAAGAACTCATTTAAAATTAAGTCCTTTCTAAAATTTTCTCTTATACGTTTAAAGATATATTTTTGTCATTAATGTTAGTGTAAAAAATTCTAATTTTGCACCAAAAGAATCTTAGAAAACTTACCTAACCTTATTATAACTAGAACAATTTATTTTAGCCTAACCCAACTAAATATATTTTAGATTTCTTTACAATAATTTAATACTAAACAAACACAGTGAAATATATTTTTTTCGTTAGGTTCAGAATGATTTTGGCGAAATTATTGCATACACAAATTTTCACTTGTCCTATATGGCAAGATGAACGTTGCTATTTAAGCCAAGATCCCAAGTTCTACCTATTCGGCACGACATATATATATATATATATGCAAAACAACCACGGGGGAAGAAGAATGATAGCTCTAGGCCTTTCGTGGTGCAATCGACACATCATTAGGAGCTTGCAAAATTGCAGAAAGAGTAGGATGTCCAGCAAATATTGACAAAACCTACTTCATTCAGTTTGGTAACAGAGCTACAGATGTTCCTCTTAACATAATGATAAACGGATCACCTATCACAAGACTCACAGAGGGAAAATTCTTAGGAATCCACCTTGATAATAGACTCAAATTTCAAACACATATACAACAAATTTCTAAGAAAATTTCCAAGACTGTAGGCATACTATCGAAGATACGGTACTATGTTCCACAGTCAGCCATCCTGGCCCTATATCACTCTCTTATTTACCCCTATCTCACCTATGGAATTTGTGCATGGGGCTCAACAACAACTAACCATCTCAGACCACTAATTACCCAACAAAAGGCTGCAGTTAGAATGATAACAAATTCTCACTACAGGCAGCACACTCCACCAATATTCAAAACACTCAACCTACTCACCATACAAAACATCCATACTTATTATTGCACCTATTACATACATAGAACACTTAACTCTGATATTAACCCTCCCCTCAAACATCTCCTTGCCAACCTCAACAGAACACATGACCATAACACAAGGCACAGATCACTCTTTGATGTTCCTCGTGTCCATCTCACGCTATGCAAAAACTCAATGCACATAAAAGGCCCTAAAATCTGGAATTCATTACCAGTAAAATCCAAAGAAACACTGTCTGTATATCAATTTAAGACTCTTCTTAAAAACCACCTACTTACCCAAAACTAATTACACAGTATTTAATTTAACTTAACCTACATAGTTAACAAGTCACTTTGTACTGCCTCAAAATATCATTACTCACTGTGTTACTCCCCAGTCTTAAGACACCATAAATGGATGCTCACAGATCAATAAATTTTCATCTCTAACCTAATGCAAATATTGAATAACTTATACCTCATAAATGTATAACTAAGTTGTATAATTAGAGAAACCTTACCAAACTATGTTATTATAACATTAACTAACAGAATAATCCATTGTCCTGAATGTACTGTAACTCATCTAATGACCATATTAACTGTTACTCAACTACGGATCAATGATTGGATTGGATCTGATTAATAAATTATACGACTATATATATATTATATTGATCATTTTGTTATGTTATCATTGTAATGTTACCAGATTGTACAATTATAATTATTTAAAACTGAAATGTTCAAATTTCATTGTTTAAAACACTCACTTATACCTGATACTGTGAACTGTTAACTGTAACTGTTCCAGTAATCTTAAGTTAATGTTAAGCTGCCCATAATACTGTGTATACCATAATACTGTGTGTACCATAATACTGTGTGTACCATAATACTGTGTATACCATAATACTGTGTGTACCATAATACTGTGTGTACCATAATACTGTGTATACCATAATACTGTGTATACCATAATACTGTGTATACCATAATACTGTGTGTAGATAATACTGTGTGTACCATAATACTGTGTATACCATAATACTGTGTGTACCATAATACTGTGTGTACCATAATACTGTGTATACCATAATACTGTGTATACCATAATACTGTGTATACCATAATACTGTGTATACCATAATACTGTGTATACCATAATACTGTGTATACCATAATACTGTGTATACCATAATACTGTGTGTACCATAATACTGTGTATACCATAATACTGTGTATACCATAATACTGTGTATAACAGCAGCTTTTGACATATACAACCAAGTACTGTAATACCTGGTACAATTATGTATATTGTCCAGATAAACTATTATTATTATTATTATTATTATTATTATTATTATTATTATTATTATTATTATTATTATTATTATTATTATTATTATTATTATTATTATTATTATTATTATTATTATTATTATTATTATTATTATCATTATAAGTAACGTTCCCACAGGACCACCGTTACTGGAGTGAGTCAAGACGGTCATGACGGTCATGACCGTCATGACCGTCAAGACGATCAAGACGGTCATGACGGTCATGACCGTCATGACGGTCATGACGGTCATGACGGTCATGACGGTCAAGACGGTCATGACGGTCATGACGGTCATGACCGTCATGACGGTCAAGACGCTCAAGCCGGTCAGGACGGTCAGGACCGTCATGACGGTCATGACGGTCATGACGGTCATGACGGTCAAGACGGTCATGACGGTCATGACGGTCATGACCGTCATGACGGTCAAGACGATCAAGACGGTGATGACGGTCATGACCGTCATGACGGTCATGACGGTCATGACGGTCATGACGGTCATGACCGTCATGACGGTCAAGACGATCAAGACGGTCATGACGGTCATGACCGTCATGACGGTCATGACGGTCATGACGGTCATGACGGTCAAGACGGTCATGACGGTCATGACGGTCATGACCGTCATGACGGTCAAGACGATCAAGACGGTCATGACGGTCATGACCGTCATGACGGTCATGACGGTCATGACGGTCATGACGGTCAAGACGGTCATGACGGTCATGACGGTCATGACCGTCATGACGGTCAAGACGATCAAGACGGTCATGACGGTCATGACCGTCATGACGGTCATGACGGTCATGACGGTCATGACGGTCAAGACGGTCATGACGGTCATGACGGTCATGACCGTCATGACGGTCAAGACGATCAAGACGGTGATGACGGTCATGACCGTCATGACGGTCATGACGGTCATGACGGTCATGACGGTCATGACCGTCATGACGGTCATGACCGTCATGACGGTCATGACGATCAAGACGGTCATGACGGTCATGACCGTCATGACGGTCATGACGGTCATGACGGTCATGACGGTCAAGACGGTCATGACGGTCATGACGGTCATGACCGTCATGACGGTCAAGACGATCAAGACGGTCATGACGGTCATGACCGTCATGACGGTCATGACGGTCATGACGGTCATGACGGTCATGACGGTCATGACGGTCAAGACGGTCATGACGGTCATGACGGTCATGACCGTCATGACGGTCAAGACGATCAAGACGGTCATGACGGTCATGACCGTCATGACGGTCATGACGGTCATGACGGTCATGACGGTCAAGACGGTCATGACGGTCATGACGGTCATGACCGTCATGACGGTCAAGACGATCAAGACGGTCATGACGGTCATGACCGTCATGACGGTCATGACGGTCATGACGGTCATGACGGTCAAGACGGTCATGACGGTCATGACGGTCATGACGGTCATGACGGTCATGACGGTCATGACGGTCAAGACGATCAAGACGGTCATGACGGTCATGACCGTCATGACGGTCATGACGGTCATGACGGTCATGACGGTCAAGACGGTCATGACGGTCATGACGGTCATGACGGTCATGACGGTCATGACGGTCAAGACGGTCATGACGATCAAGACGGTCATGACGGTCATGACCGTCATGACGGTCATGACGGTCATGACGGTCATGACGGTCAAGACGGTCATGACGGTCAAGACGGTCATGACGGTCATGACGGTCATGACGGTCATGACGGTCAAGACGATCAAGACGGTCATGACGGTCATGACCGTCATGACGGTCATGACGGTCATGACGGTCATGACGGTCAAGACGGTCATGACGGTCATGACGGTCATGACGGTCATGACGGTCATGACGGTCAAGACGGTCATGACGATCAAGACGGTCATGACGGTCATGACCGTCATGACGGTCATGACGGTCAAGACGGTCATGACGGTCAAGACGGTCAAGACGGTCAAGACGGTCATGACGGTCAAGACGATCAAGACGGTCATGACGGTCATGACCGTCATGACGATCAAGACGGTCATGACGGTCATGACGGTCAAGACGGTCATGACGGTCATGACGGTCATGACGGTCATGACGGTCATGACGGTCAAGACGGTCATGACGATCAAGACGGTCATGACGGTCATGACGGTCATGACGGTCATGACGGTCAAGACGGTCATGACGGTCATGACGGTCAAGACGGTCATGACGGTCAAGACGATCAAGACGGTCATGACGGTCATGACCGTCATGACGGTCATGACGGTCATGACGGTCATGACGGTCAAGACGGTCAAGACGGTCATGACGGTCAAGACGATCAAGACGGTCATGACGGTCATGACCGTCATGACGGTCATGACGGTCATGACGGTCATGACGGTCAAGACGGTCATGACGGTCATGACGGTCATGACGGTCATGACGGTCATGACGGTCAAGACGGTCATGACGATCAAGACGGTCATGACGGTCATGACGGTCATGACGGTCATGACGGTCAAGACGGTCATGACGGTCATGACGGTCATGACGGTCATGACGGTCATGACGGTCAAGACGGTCATGACGGTCATGACGGTCATGACGGTCATGACGGTCATGACGGTCAAGACGGTCATGACGATCAAGACGGTCATGACGGTCATGACCGTCATGACGGTCATGACGGTCAAGACGGTCATGACGGTCAAGACGGTCATGACGGTCATGACGGTCAAGACGGTCATGACGGTCAAGACGGTCATGACGGTCATGACGGTCAAGACGGTCATGACGGTCAAGACGGTCATGACGGTCAAGACGGTCAAGACGGTCAAGACGGTCATGACGGTCAAGACGGTCATGACGGTCAAGACGGTCAAGACGGTCAAGACGGTCATGACGGTCATGACGGTCATGACGGTCAAGACGGTCATGACGGTCATGACGGTCAAGACGGTCAAGACGGTCATGACGGTCATGACGGTCAAGACGGTCAAGACGGTCAAGACGGTCAAGACGGTCAAGACGGTCAAGACGGTCAAGACGGTCCTCTGGGAACGTTATTTCCTGGACATCCTACTCTTTTCTGCAATTTTGCAAGCTCCTGATGATGTGTTGATTGTAACACGAAAGGCCTAGAGCTATCATTCTACTCTCCCCGTGGTTGTTTTGCATATATATATATATATATATATATATATATATATATATATATATATATATATATATATATATATATATATATATATATATATATATATATATATATATATATATATATATATATATATATATATATATATATATATATTTACATATATATATATATTTTCATATATATATATATATATATATATATATATATATATATATATATATATATATATATATATATGCACATATATATATATATATAATATATGTGCATATATATATATATATATATATATATATATATATATATAAATATATATATATATATATACATTATATATATATATATATTGACTCGCACTTGAAGGTTGAAGATGTATATAAGGGCGACTACACTAAACTTTAAAAATTCTGGAGACAATGGCAGTAGCTGAGTCAGCTCACTTTAGTTTCTTCTCTACCCCTCTTCAGGGGCCAGGGGGTCCTCGCCCCCTGTTCTCCCCTGCCCGTGCCCACTGCTGCCCTCTTCCCCCCCCCCAAGAGGCCAAATATAGTCCAGAAACTAAAAATATCTCTCACTTGCATATTTCACATTAAATGAGAATTTTGTGCTCTGAGGATTAAGGCAAAAATTATTTTTTTTTTACTTTCTGTTCCTCTTCCCCTCTTCAACTTTTTCTATTTTTCTCCTATTCTCTTTCACTCTTTCTCTGTTTCTTTCTATTTTTCCTCTTCCTCCTTTCTCACATTATTCCTCATCTACCTTTTCCTATATTATATTTTCTTAATCTTACCAAAACTCCTCTTCTGTTCTTTCTTTTCTCTTCCTTCCTTTATTCCTTCCTTCCCATCTCTTCCTTCTTCTCTTCCTTCCTTTATTCCTTCCTTCCCATCTCATCCTTCTTCTCTTCCTTTCTTTATTCCTTCCTTCCCATCTCTTCCTTCTTCTCTTCCTTTCTTTATTCCTTCCTTCCCATCTCTTCCTTCTTCTCTTCCTTCCTTTATTCCTTCCTTCCCATCTCTTCCTTCTTCTCTTCCTTCCTTTATTCCTTCCTTCCCATCTCTTCCTTCCTTTATTCCTTCCTTCCCATCTCTTCCTTCCTTTATTCCTTCCTTCCCATCTCTTCCTTCTTCTCTTCCTTTCTTTATTCCTTCCTTCCCATCTCTTCCTTCCTTTATTCCTTCCTTCCCATCTCTTCCTTCCTTTATTCCTTCCTTCCCATCTCTTCCTTCTTCTCTTCCTTTCTTTATTCCTTCCTTCCCATCTCTTCCTTCTTCTCTTCCTTACTTTATTTCTTCCTTCCCATCTCTTCCTTCTTCTCTTCCTTCCTTTCCATCTCTTCCTTTCCCCCTCCCACCATCTTCCTCACAGCAGTGAAGGCTTGATACTCCGTCCTGCTGCTGGAGGCAATAACTCCATCCATCTGGAAAAAAAGGCATTTATGTGCAGCTTAAGGCATTTATACATATGTGTTCTGAAGTGTACATATGTGTTGTGAAGTGTACATATGTGTTGTGAAGTGTACATATGTGTTGTGAAGTGTACATATGTGTTGTGAAGTGTATATATGTGTTCTGAAGTGTACATATGTGTTCTGAAGTGTATGTATGTGCTCTGAAGTGTACATATGTGTTGTGAAGTGTACATGTGTGTTCTGAAGTGTACATATGTGTTGTGAAGTGTAAATATGTGTTCTGAAGTGTATATATGTGTTCTGAAGTGTACATATGTGTTGTGAAGTGTACATATGTGTTGTGAACTGTACATATGTGTTGTGAAGTGTACATATGTGTTGTGAACTGTACATATGTGTTGTGAAGTGTACATATGTGTTGTGAACTGTACATATGTGTTGTGAAGTGTACATATGTGTTGTGAAGTGTACATATGTGTTGTGAAGTGTACATATGTGTTGTGAAGTGTACATATGTGTTGTGAAGTGTACATATGTGTTGTGAAGTGTACATATGTGTTGTGAAGTGTACATATGTGTTGTGAAGTGTACATATGTGTTGTGAAGTGTATGTATGTGTTGTGAAGTGTACATATGTGTTGTGAAGTGTACATATGTGTTGTGAAGTGTACATATGTGTTCTGAAGTGTACATATGTGTTCTGAAGTGTATGTATGTGCTCTGAAGTGTACATATGTGTTGTGAAGTGTACATATGTGTTCTGAAGTGTACATATGTGTTCTGAAGTGTACATATGTGTTGTGAAGTGTACATATGTGTTGTGAAGTGTACATATGTGTTGTGAAGTGTACATATGTGTTGTGAAGTGTACATATGTGTTGTGAAGTGTACATATGTGTTGTGAAGTGTACATATGTGTTGTGAAGTGTACATATGTGTTGTGAAGTGTACATATGTGTTCTGAAGTGTACATATGTGTTGTGAAGTGTACATATGTGTTGTGAAGTGTACATATGTGTTGTGAAGTGTACATATGTGTTGTGAAGTGTACATATGTGTTGTGAAGTGTACATATGTGTTGTGAAGTGTACATATGTGTTGTGAAGTGTACATATGTGTTGTGAAGTGTACATATGTGTTGTGAAGTGTACATATGTGTTGTGAAGTGTACATATGTGTTGTGAAGTGTACATATGTGTTGTGAAGTGTACATATGTGTTGTGAAGTGTACATATGTGTTGTGAAGTGTACATATGTGTTGTGAAGTGTACATATGTGTTGTGAAGTGTATGTATGTGTTGTGAAGTGTACATATGTGTTGTGAAGTGTACATATGTGTTGTGAAGTGTACATATGTGTTCTGAAGTGTACATATGTGTTCTGAAGTGTATGTATGTGCTCTGAAGTGTACATATGTGTTGTGAAGTGTACATATGTGTTGTGAAGTGTACATATGTGTTGTGAAGTGTACATATGTGTTGTGAAGTGTACATATGTGTTCTGAAGTGTACATATGTGTTCTGAAGTGTATGTATGTGCTCTGAAGTGTACATATGTGTTGTGAAGTGTACATATGTGTTCTGAAGTGTACATAAGTTTTCTTAAGTGTACATATGTGTTCTGAAGTGTACATATGTGTTCTGAAGTGTATGTATGTGCTCTGAAGTGTACATATGTGTTGTGAAGTGTACATATGTGTTGTGAAGTGTACATATGTGTTGTGAAGTGTGCATATGTGTTGTGAAATGTATATATGTGTGTTCTGAAGTGTACATATGTGTTCTGAAGTGTACATATGTGTTCTGAAGTGTACATATGTTCTGAAGTGTACATATGTATTTTGGATGAGATTATCACATTGTAATCTGTGATAAACACGTAGCAATATGTACATAAAATATATCCCACAAATGTGCTAATGGTGGAGTGGTAAGCCAGTGGAAGGCCTCGGTCAGACGACCAAAAGCAGGTCCTAGTCATCATATAACTAAGACCAGCATCAGGAAACACTTGTCCTGTTTCCTGACAAACATTATACTCAAACCTCACATATTGTACCAGCTATGTACCAGCTATGTACCAGCTATGTACCTGCTATGTACCAGCTATGTACCAGCTATGTACCAGCTATGTACCTGCTATGTACCAGCTACGTACCAGCTATGTATCTTTTAAGTCATGCATACCATATTATGTATTAAAATATAACTATTCATCAATAAATTATTAAATGATGGGGTGATAGGAGGAAGTGGAATATCCAAATGTCTTCAGGAAGAAATCCAAATATTTTCCCTTGAGGCCTTTTATCCACTTCTCCGAGGCTGTGGGTCCTTCACTTAGCACTAGAGGTGCATCCTATCTTATATATATATATATATATATATATATATATATATATATATATATATATATATATATATATATATATATATATATATATACACACACACACACATATATATATATATATATATATATATATATATATATATATATATATATATATATATATATATATATATATATATATATATATATATATATATATATATATATATATATATATATATATATATATATATATATATATATATATATATACCTTTTTTAAGTGATTTTTTAAAGGTGGTTTATGTTACTAGGGATCTCGAATTGGTTTCCTGACAGGTTGGGGACAATTTACTATTTTATAGCAGACAATTGGATTTTACTCTCCATGTGATGACTTGCTCTTTCATGTTGTTTTTAGATCGTCACGAACGATATGTCACTGCATTATTAAGTCTTGCCTCAATCTGAACTACTCCTTTTGCATTCACTGAAGTATTATGTTATACGGTCCTGGGCGCTAGATCCCCATTCAACTTTCAGCTATTGGTTAATGGTCCAATAGGACCGAAATGTCTCTCTCTCCTATTGTGGCTGTTTATTCTTCTTGGTAGATATGAGAGTAATGTGTTCAGAGTACAAGACTTTATCAACACATCTGGCCAGAGAGAAGGTTGTATCTCAGTAACTGATCAATAACCACAACACATCTGGCCAGAGAGAAGGTTGTATCTCAGTAACTGATCAATAAACACAACACATCTGGCCAGAGAGAATGTTGTATCTCAGTAACTGATCAATAACCACAACACATCTGGCCAGAGAGAATGTTGTATCTCAGTAACTGATCAATAACCACAACACATCTGGCCAGAGAGAATGTTGTATCTCAGTAACTGATCAATAACCACAACACATCTGGCCAGAGAGAAGGTTGTATCTCAGTAACTGATCAATAACCACAACACATCTTACCAGAGAGAAGGTTGTATCTCAGTAACTGATCAATAACCACAACACATCTGGCCAGAGAGTGTATAGCTGGGAGTCTAGGCTTTCTCATGTGTATAGAAATTACATGGTAAACAAAGGCATATATAGGCAGAGGAACATGTGATCTGGAGGCGTGAGTGCCCGTGGCTTGGACGGTAGTGTACTTCGCACACACTGAAGGGTACGATACCCTGCGCTGGTTAAACGTTGGGCAAGTCACTGTACACCTGCTGACCCTGTTCACCTAGAAGTAACTAGGTACCTGGGTGTGGGTGGCATCCTGGGAGGAGAAAATTAACCTAAGTTGCTAGAAATACTCTACATAACCAGGAACTTTCTATACAGTAT
>NC_091383.1:1362500-1375000 GCF_038502225.1 Cherax quadricarinatus
CATAAACACCCACACACCCAGCTGCACTGACTTTTACACAAACACCCACACACCCAGCTGCCCTGACTTCTACATAAACACCCACACACCCAGCTGCACTGACTTTTACACAAACACCCACACACCCAGCTGCCCTGACTTCTACATAAACACCCACACACCCAGTTACTCTGGCATTTCCTTCACTAACACAACACGTGTCCCAGGGGTCTTTAACACCTCCACAGGGTCCCACTACCCTTGTTATCTCTGAATCTTAAACTGTGAAGACAGTTTAACACTGTTATATTCATCCCTCCCTGAGGCAGTATATTACTGCCGCGGTATAACTGTACTGATACACTTGAAGAATAACCTTGACTCAAGAAATCGTAATGACACGATTGCAAATAAACCATACCCCCGGCCGGGATAGAACCCGCGGTCATAGAGTCTCAAAACTCCAGCCCGTCGCGTTAGCCACTAGACCAGCTAGCCACAATAAGATTCATCCAACTAGGTATATTTCTACACCATAGGAAGGTTAGCACAGGCACCTCTGTGACCACAAATGCAAGTTTTTACAGACGAATCTCCAGCTAGCGTGGCCGTGACCGTCTGTAAAAACTTGCATTTGTGGTCACAGAGGTGCCTGTGCTAACCTTCCTATGGTGTAGAAATATACCTAGTTGGATGAATCTTATTGTGGCTAGCTGGTCTAGTGGCTAACGCGACGGGCTGGAGTTTTGAGACTCTATGACCGCGGGTTCAATCCCGGCCGGGGGTATGGTTTAATAACCTTGACTTCATTAACCTGCTCTGTAATCTCTATGTTGAAAGCAACAGTGATTTCTCTCAGTGCAGTTGGGGCCACACTCTCGTTTAATCTGAAATAGAGACGCATATTTATATGGGGATCTGTGTGTTGTGTATTTGTAAGAATAAATCAGTGGTTTTCGCCCACTGAGGTAGAGTAAACCCAAAAAGAGGAAGTACTTACACCGTCATTCGTTTAATCACTGTCTTGTCTGAGGTGTGCTGTATCGGAGATCAGTTTACTTTCTGAACTGTACAATCCACCTCCAGGACTGTAACATCCTCACTCATCCTTCAGAGTACAGGTACTGTACTTCCCACCTCCAGGACTGTAACATCCTCACTCATCCTTCAGAGTACAGGTACTGTACTTCCCACCTCCAGGACTGTAACATCCTCACTCATCCTTCAGAGTACAGGTACTGTACTTTCCACCTCCAGGACTCAAGTCCTGCCAACCGGTTCCCGGAAATCCCTTCTCAAAGACCACCCTGTAAATTTAATATTAATTCCAAATTACTGGGATAAACCAGCCTTACCTCTTGTGGTTCAAGTAATCCCTGATCCACGGCCATAATGGATATAGAACACTAAATGACCCTCAGGGGTTTAGCATAAGTCTCAAGGGGATTTTAATCTCATTAATTTTAACTGGTATTAATTTGACGAGGATTAGCAAATCCCCAGCTGCCTTATTGAGGCTGTCAGGGAGAAGAATAGGGTTTGGACATTTAATCTCACTGATCAACCAGGCTGTTGCTGTTAGCTTCACCAGTACCCACGGGCAAACCTCCCAATTACAACCTATTTCTCCGTAACTATCAATCAGAAGTCAATGAGTGACAGGAGCGACCGGCGTTCTGAGTGGCAGGGCAATCTGAACGTCATTTAGAAAGTTATGCTGTCATTAGCGTGTCAATCACAATGAGTATCTCTTACGCCCTGATCATGTCTCCCTCGCCTCCCTCTCTGACAGTTGCCAGACGTTCATTTTATTCTGTATGCCTTGATGTTGATATTATTATTATTATTATTATTATTATTATTATTATTATTATTATTATTATTATTATTATTACTATTATTTTTTTACCATTATTATATATATATATATATATATATATATATATATATATATATATATATATATATATATATATATATATATATATATATATATATATATATATATATATATATATATATATATATATGTATATATATATATATATATATATATATATATATATATATATATATATATATATATATATATATATATATATATATGCATAGATATTCATAGATATACCAAGGTATACATAGCTATACATTGGTGAACGGAAACAATGGCACATATGTTACAAAACTCTACGGAATATATACGCCCAGTTTCACTACCTGTGTTTTGTTGGGTATTGATAGATAGTCGTTCATTATCTATCGCTCTGCTGTGCTGAGGATGTCATTAAATGGTTCTATTGAAGTCTGGTAATACCAGAGATGACTCAGACAACGACTCTCTTAGGCTGATGTCTTTTGCCTGAGATTGTGGTTGTTATAGTGGTGGTAGTTGTGGTAGTTATGGTAGTTGTTATAGTTGTGGTAGTTGTGGTGGTTGTTATAGTTGTGGTGGTTGTTATATCTGTGGTAGTTGTGGTAGTTTTTATAGTTGTGGTAGTTGTGGTGGTTGTTATAGTTGTGGTGGTTGTTATAGTTGTGGTAGTTGTGGTAGTAATGGTAGTTGTGGTAGTAATGGTAGTTTTTATAGTTGTTATAGTTGTGGTAGTTGTTACAGTTGTGGTAGTTGTTATAGTTGTGGTAGTTGTTACAGTTGTGGTAGTTGTTATAGTTGTGGTGGTTGTTATATCTGTGGTAGTTGTTATAGTTGTGGTGGTTGTTACAGTTGTGGTAGTTGTTACAGTTGTGGTAGTTGTTATAGTTGTGGTAGTTGCTATAGTTGTGGTGGTTGTTATAGTTGTGGTGGTTGTTATAGCTGTGGTAGTTGTTATAGTTGTGGTGGTTGTTATAGATGTGGTGGTTGTTATAGCTGTGGTAGTTGTGGTAGTTGTTACAGTTGTGGTAGTTGTTATAGTTGTGGTGGTTGTTATAGATGTGGTGGTTGTTATAGTTGTGGTGGTTGTTATAGTTGTGGTAATTGTTATAGTTGTGGTAGTTGTTATAGTTGTGGTGGTTGTTATAGATGTGGTGGTTGTTACAGTTGTGGTGGTTGTTATAGTTGTGGTGGTTGTTATAGATGTGGTGGTTGTTATAGTTGTGGTGGTTGTTATAGTTGTGGTGGTTGTTATAGATGTGGTGGTTGTTACAGTTGTGGTAGTTGTTATAGTTGTGGTGGTTGTTATAGATGTGGTGGTTGTTATAGTTGTGGTGGTTGTTATAGTTGTGGTGGTTGTTATAGATGTGGTGGTTGTTACAGTTGTGGTAGTTGTTATAGTTGTGGTGGTTGTTATAGTTGTGGTAATTGTTATAGTTGTGGTAGTTGTTATAGTTGTGGTGGTTGTTATAGATGTGGTGGTTGTTACAGTTGTGGTAGTTGTTATAGTTGTGGTGGTTGTTATAGATGTGGTGGTTGTTATAGTTGTGGTGGTTGTTATAGTTGTGGTAGTTGTTATAGATGTGGTAGTTGTTATAGTTGTGGTGGTTGTTATAGTTGTGGTGGTTGTTATAGTTGTGGTAATTGTTATAGTTGTGGTAGTTGTGGTTGATGTGGTGGTCGTATTACTGTATTATGAGAAAGCGATAAATCCGTAGGGTTAATGCAAAGACTAGATGTATCCTGCCAGGAGGTGAATAAGACACATGTACAACACCTGTGTGTCTTTATTGATGAATAAGACACATGTACAACACCTGTGTGTCTTTATTGATGAATAAGACACATGTACAACACCTGGGTGACTTTATTGATGAATAAGACACATGTACAACACCTGGGTGACTTTATTGATGAATAAGACACATGTACAACACCTGGGTGTCTTTATTGATGAATAAGACACATGTACAACACCTGGGTGACTTTATTGATGAATAAGACACATGTACAACACCTGGGTGACTTTATTGATGAATAAGACACATGTACAACACCTGGGTGTCTTTATTGATGAATAAGACACATGTACAACACCTGGGTGACTTTATTGATGAATAAGACACATGTACAACACCTGGGTGTCTTTATTGATGAATAAGACACATGTACAACACCTGGGTGTCTTTATTGATGAATAAGACACATGTACAACACCTGGGTGACTTTATTGATGAATAAGACACATGTACAACACCTGGGTGACTTTATTGATGAATAAGACACATGTACAACACCTGTGTGTCTTTATTGATGAATAAGACACATGTACAACACCTGGGTGTCTTTATTGATGAATAAGACACATGTACAACACCTGGGTGTCTTTATTGATGAATAAGACACATGTACAACACCTGGGTGACTTTATTGATGAATAAGACACATGTACAACACCTGTGTGTCTTTATTGATGAATAAGACACATGTACAACACCTGTGTGTCTTTATTGATGAATAAGACACATGTACAACACCTGGGTGACTTTATTGATGAATAAGACACATGTACAACACCTGGGTGACTTTATTGATGAATAAGACACATGTACAACACCTGGGTGACTTTATTGATGAATAAGACACATGTACAACACCTGGGTGACTTTATTGATGAATAAGACACATGTACAACACCTGGGTGTCTTTATTGATGAATAAGACACATGTACAACACCTGGGTGACTTTATTGATGAATAAGACACATGTACAACACCTGTGTGTCTTTATTGATGAATAAGACACATGTACAACACCTGTGTGTCTTTATTGATGAATAAGACACATGTACAACACCTGTGTGTCTTTATTGATGAATAAGACACATGTACAACACCTGTGTGTCTTTATTGATGAATAAGACACATGTACAACACCTGGGTGACTTTATTGATGAATAAGACACATGTACAACACCTGGGTGACTTTATTGATGAATAAGACACATGTACAACACCTGGGTGACTTTATTGATGAATAAGACACATGTACAACACCTGTGTGTCTTTATTGATGAATAAGACACATGTACAACACCTGTGTGTCTTTATTGATGAATAAGACACATGTACAACACCTGTGTGTCTTTATTGATGAATAAGACACATGTACAACACCTGTGTGTCTTTATTGATGAATAAGACACATGTACAACACCTGGGTGACTTTATTGATGAATAAGACACATGTACAACACCTGGGTGACTTTATTGATGAATAAGACACATGTACAACACCTGGGTGTCTTTATTGATGAATAAGACACATGTACAACACCTGGGTGACTTTATTGATGAATAAGACACATGTACAACACCTGTGTGTCTTTATTGATGAATAAGACACATGTACAACACCTGGGTGACTTTATTGATGAATAAGACACATGTACAACACCTGGGTGACTTTATTGATGAATAAGACACATGTACAACACCTGGGTGTCTTTATTGATGAATAAGACACATGTACAACACCTGGGTGACTTTATTGATGAATAAGACACATGTACAACACCTGGGTGACTTTATTGATGAATAAGACACATGTACAACACCTGGGTGTCTTTATTGATGAATAAGACACATGTACAACACCTGGGTGTCTTTATTGATGAATAAGACACATGTACAACACCTGGGTGACTTTATTGATGAATAAGACACATGTACAACACCTGGGTGACTTTATTGATGAATAAGACACATGTACAACACCTGGGTGTCTTTATTGATGAATAAGACACATGTACAACACCTGGGTGTCTTTATTGATGAATAAGACACATGTACAACACCTGGGTGACTTTATTGATGAATAAGATACATGTACAACACCTGGGTGACTTTATTGATGAATAAGACACATGTACAACACCTGGGTGTCTTTATTGATGAATAAGACACATGTACAACACCTGGGTGTCTTTATTGATGAATAAGACACATGTACAACACCTGGGTGACTTTATTGATGAATAAGACACATGTACAACACCTGGGTGACTTTATTGATGAATAAGACACATGTACAACACCTGGGTGTCTTTATTGATGAATAAGACACATGTACAACACCTGGGTGTCTTTATTGATGAATAAGACACATGTACAACACCTGGGTGACTTTATTGATGAATAAGACACATGTACAACACCTGGGTGACTTTATTGATGAATAAGACACATGTACAACACCTGGGTGACTTTATTGATGAATAAGACACATGTACAACACCTGGGTGTCTTTATTGATGAATATGACACATGTACAACACCTGGGTGTCTTTATTGATGAATAAGACACATGTACAACACCTGGGTGACTTTATTGATGAATAAGACACATGTACAACACCTGGGTGACTTTATTGGTGAATAAGACACATGTACAACACCTGGGTGACTTTATTGATGAATAAGACACATGTACAACACCTGGGTGACTATATTGATGAATAAGACACATGTACAACACCTGGGTGACTTTATTGATGAATAAGACACATGTACAACACCTGGGTGTCTTTATTGATGAATAAGACACATGTACAACGCCTGGGTGACTTTATTGATGAATAAGACACATGTACAACACCTGGGTGTCTTTATTGATGAATAAGACACATGTACAACACCTTTGTGTCTTTATTGATGAATAAGACACATGTACAACACCTGGGTGTCTTTATTGATGAATAAGACACATGTACAACACCTGGGTGTCTTTATTGATGAATAAGACACATGTACAACACCTGGGTGCCTTTATTGATGAATAAGACACATGTACAACACCTGGGTGACTTTATTGATGAATAAGACACATGTACAACACCTGGGTGACTTTACTGATGAATAAGACACATGTACAACACCTGGGTGACTTTATTGATGACACAAGTCGCTTACACAGCAAGTCTTGTCAATTTCTCTCTCTCTCTCTCTCTCTCTCTCTCTCTCTCTCTCTCTCTCTCTCTCTCTCTCTCTCTCTCTCTCTCTCTCTCTCTCTCTCTCTCTCTCTCTCTCTCTCTCTCTCTCTCTCTCTCTCTCTCTCTCTCTCTCTCTCTCTCTCTCTCTCTCTCTCTCTCTCTCTCTCTCTCTCTCTCTCTCTCTCTCTCTCTCTCTCTCTCTCTCTCTCTCTCTCTCTCTCTCTCTCTCTCTCTCTCTCTCTCTCTCTCTCTCTCTCTCTCTCTCTCTCTCTCTCTCTCTCTCTCTCTCTCTCTCTCTCTCTCTCTCTCTCTCTCTCTCTCTCTCTCTCTCTCTCTCTCTCTCTCTCTCTCTCTCTCTCTCTCTCTCTCTCTCTCTCTCTCTCTCTCTCTCTCTCTCTCTCTCTCTCTCTCTCTCTCTCTCTCTCTCTCTCTCTCTCTCTCTCTCTCTCTCTCTCTCTCTCTCTCTCTCTCTCTCTCTCTCTCTCTCTCTCTCTCTCTCTCTCTCTCTCTCTCTCTCTCTCTCTCTCTCTCTCTCTCTCTCTCTCTCTCTCTCTCTCTCTCTCTCTCTCTCTCTCTCTCTCTCTCTCTCTCTCTCTCTCTCTCTCTCTCTCTCTCTCTCTCTCTCTCTCTCTCTCTCTCTCTCTCTCTCTCTCTCTCTCTCTCTCTCTCTCTCTCTCTCTCTCTCTCTCTCTCTCTCTCTCTCTCTCTCTCTCTCTCTCTCTCTCTCTCTCTCTCTCTCTCTCTCTCTCTCTCTCTCTCTCTCTCTCTCTCTCTCTCTCTCTCTCTCTCTCTCTCTCTCTCTCTCTCTCTCTCTCTCTCTCTCTCTCTCTCTCTCTCTCTCTCTCTCTCTCTCTCTCTCTCTCTCTCTCTCTCTCTCTCTCTCTCTCTCTCTCTCTCTCAGTTCAGAAATAAACAGTCATCTCTAGATAGCACAATAACAAAAGATATCAAGAAATAAAAACTGAACTGGATTTAACGGGTCGTTGTTAACAGGATTTACAACATTCCATCGTGAACAGCAAGGGGATTAACTATTGGAAAAATTGTATAAATGACTAATGGTTGATGGGACTGAACGAAGAATTGTGAGAGGGAGAAATATCAATAATGGGTTATTACTGATATTTCTGGAAATTTCAGTTGGTATTGGCCATTCAGGTTCGATCCTCCGTCTGCTGTAATTTAGAAGTGTCGTTTGAAGGAGCTGGGTGTTAGTTGAGTGTTGTGGGTGGCATCCTGGGCAGGGTGAGACGTATGGGCAAGTCACCTTACACCTGCTGTCACTGTTCACCTAGCAGTAAATAGGTACCTTGGTGTTAGTTGAGTGTTGTGGGTGGCATCCTGGGCAGGGTGAGAGACGTATGGGCAAGTCACCTTACACCTGCTGCCTCTGTTCACCTAGCAGTAAATAGGTACCTGGGTGTTAGTTGAGTGGTGTGGGTGGCATCCTGGGCAGGGTGAGACGTATGGCCAAGTCACCTTACACCTGCTGTCACTGTTCACCTAGCAGTAAATAGGTACCTGGGTGTTAGTTGAGTATTGTGGGTGGCATCCTGGGCAGAGTGAGACGTATGGGCAAGTTACCTTACACCTGCTGCCACTGTTCACCTAGCAGTAAATAGGTACCTGGGTGTTAGTTGAGTGGTGTGGGTGGCATCCTGGGCAGGGTGAGACGTATGGGCAAGTCACCTTACACCTGCTGTCACTGTTCACCTAGCAGTAAATAGGTACCTGGGTGTTAGTTGAGTGGTGTGGGTGGCATCCTGGGCAGGGTGAGACGTATGAGCAAGTCACCTTACACCTGCTGCCACTGTTCACCTAGCAGTAAATAGGTACCTGGGTGTTAGTTGAGTGTTGTGGGTGGCATCCTGGGCAGGGTGAGACGTATGGGTAAGTCACCTTACACCTGCTGCCACTGTTCACCTAGCAGTAAATAGGTACCTGGGTGTTAGTTGAGTGTTGTGGGTGGCATCCTGGGCAGGGTGAGACGTATGGGCAAGTCACCTTACACCTGCTGCCACTGTTCACCTAGCAGTAAATAGGTACCTGGGTGTTAGTTAACTGTTGTGGGTGGCATCCTGGGGGGTGTATACCTTAGATATGGCTGACTTTAAAATGAGTTAAGGGAAATATTTAGCTCATTGTACGTACCATGCTCATTGTACGTACAATATTACCCCCAGTGTACGTAAATAACTCACTGTAGGCGACATTAATGTACGTAAAACCTTTAATAATACCAACCAAAAATGCCGAGAATTTTTGATATTTTTTGCCTGTGAATCACTAAAGGTCCAAGAATCCCCTCACTCAAAATATATAAAAAAAAAATCTCCCCAGGTCTCTGACCTAATGCCGAGATATGAGACCGATTCCCCTGGTCTTTATAATCTTGCTAGCAAGAGAGTGGGTAATGTATTTAGTGAGGGAGATGTGCAAATTTAATTTCCCGGTAATGTTGCAATATCTCCAGATTCAGTTGAAAGAATTTGAGAAGCTGGAAGCCAGGGCAAGCCAGTGTTGTGGCCTCTGGGCTGCTTGGGTTGGCTTAAGGTGACCCGTAGCTCAGCTGGAAGCCAGGGCAAGCCAGTGTTGTGGCCTCTGGCTTGCTTGGGTTGGCTTAAGGTGACCCGTAGCTCAGCCGGAAGCCAGGGCAAGCCAGTGTTGTGGCCTCTGGGCTGCTTGGGTTGGCTTAAGGTGACCCGTAGCTCAGCTGGAAGCCAGGGCAAGCCAGTGTTGTGGCCTCTGGGCTGCTTGGGTTGGCTTAAGGTGACCCGTAGCTCAGCTGGAAGCCAGGGCAAGCCAGTGTTGTGGCCTCTGGGCTGCTTGGGTTGGCTTAAGGTGACCCGTAGCTCAGCTGGAAGCCAGGGCAAGCCAGTGTTGTGGCCTCTGGGCTGCTTGGGTTGGCTTAAGGTGACCCGTAGCTCAGCTGGAAGCCAGGGCAAGCCAGTGTTGTGGCCTCTGGCTTGCTTGGGTTGGCTTAAGGTGACCCGTAGCTCAGCCGGAAGCCAGGGCAAGCCAGTGTTGTGGCCTCTGGGCTGCTTGGGTTGGCTTAAGGTGACCCGTAGCTCAGCTGGAAGCCAGGGCAAGCCAGTGTTGTGGCCTCTGGGCTGCTTGGGTTGGCTTAAGGTGACCCGTAGCTCAGCTGGAAGCCAAGGCAAGCCAGTGTTGTGGCCTCTGGGCTGCTTGGGTTGGCTTAAGGTGACCCGTAGCTCAGCTGGAAGCCAGGGCAAGCCAGTGTTGTGGCCTCTGGGCTGCTTGGGTTGGCTTAAGGTGACCCTTAGTTCAGCTGGAAGCCAGGGCAAGCCAGTGTTGTGGCCTCTGGCTTGCTTGGGTTGGCTTAAGGTGACCCGTAGCTCAGCCGGAAGCCAAGGCAAGCCAGTGTTGTGGACTCTGGCTTGCTTGGGTTGGCTTAAGGTGACCCGTAGCTCAGTTGGTAGCGCACTCAACTCATACATTGAGGTTCTGGTTCGATACCCGGTAAGGGTAGAAACATTGGGCGTGTTTCATTAAGACACCTGCTGTCCCTGTTCACCTAAAAATAAATAGGTACCTGGGTATTAGTCACCTTACATTGCTGTCACTGTTCACCTAGCAGTAATTAGGTACCTGGGTATTAGTCACCTTACATTGCTGTCACTGTCCACCTAGCAGTAATTAGGTACATGGGTATTAGTCACCTTACACCTGCTGTCACTATCCACCTAGCAGTAAGTAGGTACCTTGGTGTTAGGTGACTGGTATGGGTTGCAGTATAAATATATAATTAACAACGTTTCGCCCATTTATGATATATATTTCTCGTCTAATATAAGTGATTACGAAAAATTATTAATTTTTAATACTTATTGCCCCATTTTTTTAATAATTTCAATATTATGGAAATTATTGTAACTCAGT
Source organism: Cherax quadricarinatus (assembly GCF_038502225.1). NCBI lineage: Eukaryota > Metazoa > Arthropoda > Malacostraca > Decapoda > Parastacidae > Cherax > Cherax quadricarinatus. The sequence goes on from NC_091383.1 coordinate 1,373,241, forward strand.
TTTTAAAAAAAAATATATAAAATGATATTATATATCGAGTAGCCAGAGAAAACTTGTTTATTATTCAATATTTCGACATTTCCGAGAATTTTGAGACGTTTTTGACATCCTAATTTTTGGCTGTGGAAGGTGCTACTGTCGGTAGTTTTGTGAGGGTGTGAGTGGGTGGAGGGTGTGGGTGGAGGGTGTGGGTGGAGAGTGTGGGTGGAGGTTGAGTGTGGAGGGTGAGGGGGAGTGTGGGCAGAGGGTGTGGGCAGAGGGTGTGGGCAGAGGGTGTGGGTGGAGGGTGAGGGTTGTGGGTGAGAGTGGAGGGTGTGGGTGGAGGGTGTGGGTGGAGGGTGTGGGTGGAGGGTGTGGGTGGAGGGTGTGGGTGGAAGGTGTGGGTGGAGGGTGTTGAGGAGTGTAGGTGGAGGAAGGGAGAATGTAGGTAGAGGAAGGGAGAGTGTAGGTGGAGGAAGGGAGAATGTAGGTAGAGGAAGGGAGAGTGTAGGTGGAGGCAGGGAGGATGTAGGTAGAGGAAGGGAGAATGTAGGTGGAGGCAGGGAGGATGTAGGTAGAGGAAGGGAGAGTGTAGGTGGAGACAGTGAGGATGTAGGTAGAGGAAGGAAGAGTATAGGTGGAAGCAGGAAGGATGTAGGTAGAGGAAGGGAGAGTGTAGGTGGAGACAGTGAGGATGTAGGTAGAGGAAGGGAGAGTATAGGTGGAAGCAGGAAGGATGTAGGTAGAGGAAGGGAGAGTATAGGTGGAGGCAGGGAGGATGTAGGTAGAGGAAGGGAGAGTATAGGTGGAGGCAGGGAGGATGTAGGTAGAGGAAGGGAGAGTGTAGGTGGAGGCAGGGAGGATGTAGGTAGAGGAAGGGAGAGTGTAGGTGGAGGCAGGTAGGATGTAGGTAGAGGAAGGGAGAGTATAGGTGGAGGCAGGGAGGATGTAGGTAGAGGAAGGGAGAGTATAGGTGGAAGCAGGAAGGATGTAGGTAGAGGAAGGGTGAGTGTAGGTGGAGGCAGGGAGGATGTAGGTAGAGGAAGGGAGAGTGTAGGTGGAGACAGGGAGGATGTAGATAGAAGAAGGGAGAGTATAGGTGGAGGCAGGGAGGATGTAGGTAGAGGAAGGAAGAGTATAGGTGGAGGCAGGAAGGATGTAGGTAGAGGAAGGGAGAATATAGGTGGAGGCAGGGAGGATGTAGGTAGAGGAAGGGAGAGTGCAGGTGGAGGCAGGGATGATGTAGGCAGAGGAAGGGAGAGTATAGGTGGAGGCAGTGAGGATGTAGGTAGAGGAAGGGAGAGTATAGGTGGAAGCAGGAAGGATGTAGGTAGAGGAAGGGAGAGTGTAGGTGGAGGCAGGGAGGATGTAGGTAGAGGAAGGGAGAGTGTAGGTGGAGACAGGGAGGATGTAGGTAGAGGAAGGGAGAGTATAGGTGGAGTCAGGGAGGATGTAGGTAGAGGAAGGGAGAGTATAAGTGGAGGCAGGAAGGATGTAGGTAGATGAAGGGAGACTATAGGTGGAGGCAGGGAGGAAGTAGGTAGAGGAAGGGAGAGTATAGGTGGAGACAGGGAGGATGTAGGTAGAGGAAGGGAGAGTGTAGGTGGAGACAGGGAGGATGTAGGTAGAGGAAGGGAGAGTGTAGGTGGAGACAGTGAGGATGTAGGTAGAGGAAGGGAGAGTATAGGTGGAAGCAGGAAGGATGTAGGTAGAGGAAGGGAGAGTGAAGGTGGAGACAGGGAGGATGTAGGTAGAGGAAGGGAGAGTGTAGGTGTAGGCAG
>NC_091383.1:1382500-1405000 GCF_038502225.1 Cherax quadricarinatus
TTATTATTATTATTATTATTATTAATATTATTATTATTATTATTATTATTATTATTATTATTATTATTATTATTATTATTATTATTATTATTATTGTTGTTATTATTATTATTATTATTATTATTATTGTTGTTATTATTATTATTATTATTATTATTATTATTATTATTATTAATATTATTATTATTATTATTATTATTATTATTATTATTATTATTATTATTATTATTATTATTATTATTATTATTATTATTATTATTATTGTTGTTATTATTATTATTATTATTATTATTAATCTACGTACGTAAATTAGTTCCTGCGTTCGCTTAAATAACAAACTTGGTAAGCCTTACCTGTCCACTTCTTGGTATAATAGATTGAGAGAGAATTATAATGGACGGTATTTCTGTCTCTTGGGGAGGACAGGGAGAATGAGGAATAAAAATTGTTGCAGTCAAATGAAGACAAGAAAACAGATGTGTGATGAAATGTCGAGGATAGTGGGAAATACTGCAGGGAGAGATGAAATTGTTGATAAAAGTGTGGAAACGGAAAGAGGGGAGAGAGAGGTATTGAAGTATGTGTGTTGCAGGTACGGCTGAAGGTGTTGAAGTACGTGTGTTGCAGGTACGGCTGAAGGTGTTGAAGTACGTGTGTTGCAGGTACGGCTGAAGGTGTTGAAGTACGTGTGTTGCAGGTACGGCTGAAGGTGTTGAAGTACGTGTGTTGCAGGTACGGCTGAAGGTATTGAAGTACGTGTGTTGCAGGTACAGCTGAAGGTGTTGAAGTACGAGTGTTGCAGGTACGGCTGAAGGTGTTGAAGTACGTGTGTTGCAGGTACGGCTGAAGGTATTGAAGTACGTGTGTTGCAGGTACAGCTGAAGGTGTTGAAGTACGTGTGTTGCAGGTACGGCTGAAGGTATTGAAGTACGTGTGTTGCAGGTACGGCTGTTGAAGTACGTGTGTTGCAGGTACAGCTGAAGGTGTTGAAGTACGTGTGTTGCAGGTACGGCTGAAGGTATTGAAGTACGTGTGTTGCAGGTACGGCTGTTGAAGTACGTGTGTTGCAGGTACAGCTGAAGGTGTTGAAGTACGTGTGTTGCAGGTACGGCTGACACAGGTATTGAAGTACGTGTGTTGCAGGTACGGCTGACACAGGTATTGAAGTACGTGTGTTGCAGGTACGGCTGACACAGGTATTGAAGTACGTGTGTTGCAGGTACGGCTGACACAGGTATTGAAGTACGTGTGTTGCAGGTACGGCTGACACAGGTATTGAAGGCTACATTAAGACTTTAAGGTCGATTTCAACGTGATTTCCAGACAGACGTTACACCTGTTACCCTCTCTCCGCCCCTCTCCACTCCCTCTCCACTCCCTCTCCACTCCCTCTCCACTCCCTCTCCACTCCCTCTCCGACCCACTCCACCCCTCTCCACTCCTCTTCGTCCCTCTCTACCCTTCTCCACCCATCTCCACTCCCTCTCTAAACCTCTTCACTCCCCTTTACTCCCTCTCCATCCTTCTCAAACCCTCCCCAGTCCCTCTCTACCTCTCTCCACCCCTGTTCACTAACTCTCCACACCTCTCCATCCCTCTCCATTCTCTCTCTACCGATATCCACTTTTTCTACCTCTCTCCACCCCTCTCTACACATCTCTCTCCCTCTATCCACATCCTTCTATCCCCTCTCCACCCCTCTCCACCCCTCTCCACCCCACTCCACCCATCTCCACCCCTCTCCACCCCTCTCCACCCCTCTCTACCCCTCTCCACCCTTCTCCACCCTTCTGCATCACTCTACACCCCTCTCCACCATATTCCACTCCTTTCGTAGTAGTTGTTGTAGTAGTAGTAATAGTAGTAGTAGTAGTAGTAGTTCTAGTACTAATAGTAGTAGTAGTAGTAGTTGTAGTAGTAGTAGTAGTAGTAGTAGTAGTTGTTGTTTAAGTAGTAGTAGTAGTAGTAGTAGTAGTAGTAGTAGTAGTAGTAGTAGTTGCTATAGTAGTAATAGTAGTAGTAGTAGTAGAAGTTGTAGTAATAGTACAGACCAGAGTCACTGCTACAATACACAACAATACACTCTCATACACTACAATACACTCTCATACACTACAATACACTCTCATACACTACAATACACTCTCATACACTACAATACACTCTCATACACTACAATACACTCTCATACACAACAATACACTCTCATACACTACAATACACTCTCATACACTACAATACACTCTCGTACACAACAATACACTCTCATACACTACAATACACTCTCATACACTACAATACACTCTCATACACAACAATACACTCTCATACACTACAATACACTCTCATACTCTACAATACACTCTCATACACTACAATACACTCTCATACACTACAATACACTCTCATACACTACAATACACTTTCATACACTACAATACACTCTCATACACTACAATACACTTTCATACACTACAATACACTCTCATACACTACAATACACTCTCATACACTACAATACACTCTCATACACTACAATACACTCTCATACACTACAATACACTCTCATACACTACAATACACTCTCATACACTACAATACACTCTCATACACTACAATACACTCTCATACACTACAATACACTCTCATACACTACAATACACTCTCATACACTACAATACACTCTCATACACTACAATACACTCTCATACACTACAATACACTCTCATACACAACAATACACTCTCATACACTACAATACACTCTCATACACTACAATACACTCTCATACACTACAATACACTCTCATACACTACAATACACTCTCATACACTACAATACACTCTCATACACTACAATAAACTCTCATACACTACAATACACTCTCATACACAACAATACACTCTCATACACTACAATACACTCTCATACACTACAATACACTCTCATACACAACAATACACTCTCATACACTACAATACACTCTCATACACTACAATACACTTTCATACACTACAATACACTCTCATACACTACAATACACTCTCATACACTACAATACACTCTCATACACTACAATACACTCTCATACACTACAATACACTTTCATACACTACAGTACACTCTCATACACTACAATACACTTTCATACACTACAGTACACTCTCATACACTACAATACACTTTCATACACTACAATACACTCTCATACACTACAGTACACTCTCATACACTACAATACACTCTCATACACTACAATACACTTTCATACACTACAGTACACTCTCATACACTACAATACACTCTCATACACTACAATACACTTTCATACACTACAGTACACTCTCATACACTACAATACATTCTCATACACTACAATACACTTTCATACACTACAATACACTTTCATACACTACAATACACTCTCATACACTACAATACACTTTCATACACTACAATACACTTTCATACACTACAATACACTCTCATACACTACAGTACATTCTCATACACTACAGTACACTCTCATACACTACAATACACTTTCATACACTACAATACACTTTCATACACTACAATACACTCTCATACACTACAGTACACTCTCATACACTACAGTACACTCTCATACACTACAGTACACTCTCATACACTACAATACACTTTCATACACTACAATACACTCTCATACACTACAGTACACTCTCATACACTACAGTACACTCTCATACACTACAGTACACTCTCATACACTACAATACACTTTCATACACTACAATACACTCTCATACACTACAGTACACTCTCATACACTACAGTACACTCTCATACACTACAGTACACTCTCATACACTACAATACACTTTCATACACTACAATACACTTTCATACACTACAATACACTCTCATACACTACAGTACACTCTCATACACTACAGTACACTCTCATACACTACAATACACTTTCATACACTACAATACACTCTCATACACTACAGTACACTCTCATACACTACAGTACACTCTCATACACTACAGTACACTCTCATACACTACAATACACTTTCATACACTACAATACACTCTCATACACTACAGTACACTCTCATACACTACAGTACACTCTCATACACTACAGTACACTCTCATACACTACAATACACTTTCATACACTACAATACACTTTCATACACTACAATACACTCTCATACACTACAGTACACTTTCATACACTACAATACACTTTCATACACTACAGTACACTCTCATACACTACAATACACTTTCATACACTACAATACACTTTCATACACTACAGTACACTCTCATACACTACAGTACACTCTCATACACTACAATACACTCTCATACACTACAATACACTCTCATACACTACAATACACTTTCATACACTACAGTACACTCTCATACACTACAGTACACTCTCATACACTACAGTACACTTTCATACACTACAATACACTCTCATACACTACAATACACTCTCATACACTACAATACACTCTCATACACTACAATACACTCTCATACACTACAATACACTTTCATACACTACAGTACACTCTCATACACTACAGTACACTCTCATACACTACAGTACACTTTCATACACTACAATACACTCTCATACACTACAATACACTCTCATACACTACAATACACTCTCATACACTACAATACACTCTCATACACTACAATACACTTTCATACACTACAGTACACTCTCATACACTACAGTACACTCTCATACACTACAGTACACTTTCATACACTACAATACACTCTCATACACTACAATACACTCTCATACACTACAATACACTCTCATACACTACAGTACACTCTCATACACTACAGTACACTCTCATACACTACAATACACTCTCATACACTACAATACACTCTCATACACTACAGTACACTCTCATACACTACAGTACACTCTCATACACTACAATACACTCTCATACACTACAATACACTCTCATACACTACAGTACACTCTCATACACTACAGTACACTCTCATACACTACAGTACACTCTCATACACTACAATACACTCTCATACACTACAATACACTCTCATACACTACAGTACACTCTCATACACTACAGTACACTCTCATACACTACAGTACACTCTCATACACTACAATACACTCTCATACACTACAATACACTCTCATACACTACAGTACACTCTCATACACTACAATACACTCTCGTACACTACAGTACACTCTCATACACTACAATACACTCTCGTACACTACAGTACACTCTCGTACACTACAATACACTCTCATACACTACAATACACTCTCATACACTACAGTACACTCTCATACACTACAATACACTCTCGTACACTACAGTACACTCTCATACACTACAATACACTCTCATACACTACAGTACACTCTCATACACTACAATACACTCTCATACACTACAATACACTCTCATACACTACAGTACACTCTCATACACTACAATACACTCTCATACACTACAGTACACTCTCATACACTACAATACACTCTCATACACTACAATACACTCTCATACACTACAATACACTCTCATACACTACAATACACTCTCATACACTACAATACACTCTCATACACTACAATACACTCTCATACACTACAATACACTCTCATACACTACAATACACTCTCATACACTACAATACACTCTCATACACTACAATACACTCTCATACACTACAATACACTCTCATACACTACAATACACTCTCATACACTACAATACATTCTCATACACTACAATACACTCTCATACACTACAGTACACTCTCATACACTACAATACACTCTCATACACTACAATACACTCTCATACACTACAATACACTCTCATACACTACAATACACTCTCATACACTACAATACACTCTCATACACTACAGTACACTCTCATACACTACAATACACTCTCATACACTACAATACACTCTCATACACTACAATACACTCTCATACACTACAATACACTCTCATACACTACAGTACACTCTCATACACTACAATACACTCTCATACACTACAATACACTCTCATACACTACAATACACTCTCATACACTACAATACACTCTCATACACTACAATACACTCTCATACACTACAATACACTCTCATACACTACAATACACTCTCATACACTACAATACACTCTCATACACTACAATACACTCTCATACACTACAATACACTCTCATACACTACAGTACACTCTCATACACTACAATACACTCTCGCAACTCATAAGTAAAGATAACTGTAAATCCTTGTTTTCCATGGCGCATTTACCTGGAGTATACCTGGAGTATACCTGGAGTATACCTGGAGTATACCTGGAGTATACCTGGAGTATACCTGGAGTATACCTGGAGTATACCTGGAGTATACCTGGAGTATACCTGGAGTATGCCTGGAGTATACCTGGAGTATACCTGGAGTATACCTGGAGTATACCTGGAGTATGCCTGGAGTATACCTGGAGTATACCTGAAGTATGCCTGGAGTATACCTGGAGTATGCCTGGAGTATACCTGAAGTATGCCTGGAGTATACCTGGAGTATGCCTGGAGTATACCTGAAGTATGCCTGGAGTATACCTGGAGTATACCTGAAGTATGCCTGGAGTATACCTGGAGTATGCCTGGAGTATACCTGAAGTATGCCTGGAGTATACCTGGAGTATGCCTGGAGTATACCTGAAGTATGCCTGGAGTATACCTGGAGTATACCTGAAGTATGCCTGGAGTATACCTGGAGTATGCCTGGAGTATACCTGAAGTATGCCTGGAGTATACCTGGAGTATGCCTGGAGTATACCTGGAGTATACCTGGAGTATACCTGGAGTATACCTGAAGTATGCCTGGAGTATACCTGGAGTATGCCTGGAGTATACCTGAAGTATGCCTGGAGTATACCTGAAGTATGCCTGGAGTATACCTGGAGTATGCCTGGAGTATACCTGAAGTATGCCTGGAGTATACCTGGAGTATACCTGAAGTATGCCTGGAGTATACCTGGAGTATGCCTGGAGTATACCTGAAGTATGCCTGGAGTATACCTGGAGTATGCCTGGAGTATACCTGAAGTATACCTGGAGTATGCCTGGAGTATACCTGAAGTATGCCTGGAGTATACCTGGAGTATACCTGAAGTATGCCTGGAGTATACCTGGAGTATGCCTGGAGTATACCTGAAGTATGCCTGGAGTATACCTGGAGTATGCCTGGAGTATACCTGAAGTATGCCTGGAGTATACCTGGAGTATGCCTGGAGTATACCTGAAGTATGCCTGGAGTATACCTGGAGTATACCTGAAGTATGCCTGGAGTATACCTGGAGTATGCCTGGAGTATACCTGAAGTATGCCTGGAGTATACCTGGAGTATGCCTGGAGTATACCTGAAGTATGCCTGGAGTATACCTGGAGTATACCTGAAGTATGCCTGGAGTATACCTGGAGTATGCCTGGAGTATACCTGAAGTATGCCTGGAGTATACCTGGAGTATGCCTGGAGTATACCTGGAGTATACCTGGAGTATACCTGGAGTATACCTGAAGTATGCCTGGAGTATACCTGGAGTATGCCTGGAGTATACCTGAAGTATGCCTGGAGTATACCTGAAGTATGCCTGGAGTATACCTGGAGTATGCCTGGAGTATACCTGAAGTATGCCTGGAGTATACCTGGAGTATACCTGAAGTATGCCTGGAGTATACCTGGAGTATGCCTGGAGTATACCTGAAGTATGCCTGGAGTATACCTGGAGTATGCCTGGAGTATACCTGAAGTATACCTGGAGTATGCCTGGAGTATACCTGAAGTATGCCTGGAGTATACCTGGAGTATACCTGAAGTATGCCTGGAGTATACCTGGAGTATGCCTGGAGTATACCTGAAGTATGCCTGGAGTATACCTGGAGTATGCCTGGAGTATACCTGGAGTATACCTGGAGTATACCTGGAGTATACCTGGAGTATACCTGAAGTATGCCTGGAGTATACCTGGAGTATGCCTGGAGTATACCTGGAGTATGCCTGGAGTATACCTGGAGTATACCTGGAGTATGCCTGGAGTATACCTGGAGTATACCTGGAGTATGCCTGGAGTATACCTGGAGTATACCTGGAGTATACCTGGAGTATACCTGGAGAGGGTTTCGGGGGTCGACGCCCCCGCTACCCGGTCTGAGACCAGGCCTCGTGGTGGATCAGGTTCTGATCAGGTACTGAGTTTAGGTGCCTGTCCAGTGCCTTGAAGACAACCAGGGGCCTTGAAGACAACCAGGGGTCTTGAAGACCCCCAGGGGTCTTAAAGACAGCCAGGGGTCTTGAAGACAACCAGGGGTCTTGAAGACAACCAGGGGTCTTGAAGACAGCCAGGGGTCTTGAAGACAGCCAGGGGTCTTGATGACAACCAGGGGTCTTGAAGACAACCAGGGGTCTTGAAGACAACCAGGGGTCTTGAAGACAACCAGGGGTCTTGAAGACAACCAGGGGTCTTGAAGACAGCCAGGGGTCTTGAAGACAACCAGGGGTCTTGAAGACTGCCAGGGGTCTTGAAGAGAACCAGGGGTCTTGAAGACAACCAGGGGTCTTGAAGACAACCAGGGATCTTGAAGACAACCAGGGGTCTTGAAGACAACCAGGGGTCTTGAAGACAACCAGGGGTCTTGAAGACAACCAGGGGTCTTGAAGGCAGCCAGGGGTCTTGAAGACAGCCAGGGGTCTTGAAGACAACCAGGGGTCTTGAAGACAGCCACGGGTCTTGAAGACAACCAGGGGTCTTGAAGACAGCCAGGGGTCTTGAAGACAACCAGGGGTTTTGAAGACAGCCAGGGGTCTTGAAGACAACCAGGGGTCTTGAAGACAGCCAAGGGTCTTGAAGACAGCCATGGGTCTTGAAGACAAACAGGGGTCTTGAAGACAACCAGGAGTCTTGAAAACAACCAGGGGTCTTGAAGACAACCAGGGGTCTTGAAGACAACCAGGGGTCTTGAAGACAACCAGGGATCTTGAAGACAACCAGGGGTCTTGAAGACAACCAGGGGTCTTGAAGACAACCAGGGGTCTTGAAGACAACCAGGGGTCTTGAAGGCAGCCAGGGGTCTTGAAGACAGCCAGGGGTCTTGAAGACAACCAGGGGTCTTGAAGACAACCAGGGGTCTTGAAGACAACCAGGGGTCTTGAAGACAGCCAGGGGTCTTGAAGACAACCAGGGGTCTTGAAGACAGCCAGGGGTCTTGAAGACAGCCATGGGTCTTGAAGACAAACAGGGGTCTTGAAGACAACCAGGAGTCTTGAAAACAACCAGGGGTCTTGAAGACAACCAGGGGTCTTGAAGACAACCAGGAGTCTTGATGGCAACCAGGGGTCTTGAAGACAACCATGGGTCTTGAAGACAACCAGGGGTCTTGAAGACAACCAGGGTCTTGAAATCAACCAGGGGTCTTGAAGACAACCAAGGGTCTTGAAGACAACCAGGGGTCTTGAAGACAACCAGGGGTCTTGAAGACAGCCAGGAGTCTTGAAGACATCCAGGGGTCTTGAAGACAGCCAGGGGTCTTGAAAACAACCAGGGGTCTTGAAGACAACCAGGGGTCTTGAAGACAGCCAGGGGTCTTGAAAACAACCAGGGGTCTTGAAGACAACCAGGGGTCTTGAAGACAACCAGGGACCTTGAAGACAACCAGGGGTCTTGATGGCAACCAGGGGCCTTGAAGACAACCAGGGGTCTTGATGGCAACCAGGGGTCTTGATGGCAACCAGGGGTCTTGAAAACAACCAGGGGCCTTAAAGACAACCAGGGGTCTTGATGGCAACCAGGGGTTTTGATGGCAACCAGGGGTCTTGAAGACAACCAGGGGCCTTGAAGACAACCAGGGGTCTTGATGGCAACCAGGGGTCTTGAAGACAACCAGGGGTCTTGAAGACAACCAGGGACCTTGAAGACAACCAGGGGTCTTGATGGCAACCAGGGGCCTTGTAGACAACCAGGGGTCTTGAAGACAACCAGGGGTCTTGATGGCAACCAGGGGTTTTGATGACAACCAGGGGTCTTGAAGACAGCCAGAGGTGTGGTCCACCGGTCCAGTGATAGGGTGTGGTCCACCAGTCCAGTGATGGGTGTGGTCCACCTGTCCAGTGATGGGTGTGGTCCACCAGTACAGTGATTGGTGTGGTCCACCGGTCCAGTGATGGGGTCTTGTCCACCGGTCCAATGATGGGTGTGGTCCACCAGTCCAGTGATGGGTGTGGTCCACCGGTCTAGCGATGGGTGTGGTCCACAGTCCAGCGATGGGTGTGGTCCACCAGTCCAGTGATGGGTGTAGTCCACCGGTCCTGTGATGGGTGTGGTCCACCAGTCCAGTGATGGGTGTAGTCCACCGGTCCTGTGATGGGTGTGGTCCACCGGTCCTGTGATGGGGTCTTGTCCACCGGTCCATTGATGGGTGTGGTCCAGTAATGGGTGTGGTCCACAGTCCAGTGATGGGTGTGGTCCACCAGTCCAGTGATGGGTGTGGTCCACCAGTACAGTGATTGGTGTGGTCCACCGGTCCAGTGATGGGGTCTTGTCCACCGGTCCAATGATGGGTGTGGTCCACCAGTCCAGTGATGGGTGTGGTCCACCGGTCTAGCGATGGGTGTGGTCCACAGTCCAGCGATGGGTGTGGTCCACCAGTCCAGTGATGGGTGTAGTCCACCGGTCCTGTGATGGGTGTGGTCCACCAGTCCAGTGATGGGTGTGGTCCACCGGTCTAGCGATGGGTGTGGTCCACAGTCCAGCGATGGGTGTGGTCCACCAGTCCAGTGATGGGTGTAGTCCACCGGTCCTGTGATGGGTGTGGTCCACCAGTCCAGTGATGGGTGTAGTCCACCGGTCCTGTGATGGGTGTGGTCCACCGGTCCTGTGATGGGGTCTTGTCCACCGGTCCATTGATGGGTGTGGTCCAGTAATGGGTGTGGTCCACAGTCCAGTGATGGGTGTGGTCCACCAGTCCAGTGATGGGTGTGGTCCACCAGTACAGTGATTGGTGTGGTCCACCGGTCCAGTGATGGGGTCTTGTCCACCGGTCCAATGATGGGTGTGGTCCACCAGTCCAGTGATGGGTGTGGTCCACCGGTCTAGCGATGGGTGTGGTCCACAGTCCAGCGATGGGTGTGGTCCACCAGTCCAGTGATGGGTGTAGTCCACCAGTCCAGTGATGGGTGTGGTCCACCAGTCCAGTGATGGGTGTGGTCCACCAGTCCAGTGATGGGTGTAGTCCACCAGTCCAGTGATGGGTGTGGTCCACCAGTCCAGCGATGGGTGTGGTCCACCAGTCCAGTGATGGGTGTAGTCCACCAGTCCAGTGATGGGTGTGGTCCACCAGTCCAGTGATGGGTGTGGTCCACCAGTCCAGTGATGGGTGTGGTCCACCAGTCCAGTGATGGGTGTGGTCCACCAGTCCAGTGATGGGTGTAGTCCACCAGTCCAGTGATGGGTGTGGTCCACCAGTCCAGTGATGGGTGTGGTCCACCAGTCCAGTGATGGGTGTAGTCCACCAGTCCAGTGATGGGTGTGGTCCACCAGTCCAGTGATGGGTGTGGTCCACCAGTCCAGTGATGGGTGTGGTCCACCAGTCCAGTGATGGGTGTAGTCCACCAGTCCAGTGATGGGTGTAGTCCACCAGTCCAGTGATGGGTGTGGTCCACCAGTCCAGTGATGGGTGTGGTCCACCAGTCCAGTGATGGGTGTGGTCCACCAGTCCAGTGATGGGTGTGGTCCACCAGTCCAGTGATGGGTGTGGTCCACCAGTCCAGTGATGGGTGTGGTCCACCAGTCCAGTGATGGGTGTGGTCCACCTGTCCAGTGATGAGCGTGGTCCACCAGTACAGTGATTGGGTGTGGTCCACCGGTCCAGTGATGGGGTCTTGTCCACCGGTCCAATGATGGGTGTGGTCCACCAGTCCACTGATGGGTGTGGTCCACGGGTCCTGTGATGGGTGTGGTCCACCGGTCCAGTGATGGGTGAACGGATAGTTAGGTAACGAGGCAGTTGTAGCTGACGAAGGTGATTAAGGTGAACCACGCTGTTAATTAATAGGTGAAGCAGCCAGGGAAAGCTCCAAGTTAAGGCAGTTAGGTGACTTGCCTTGTCAGGGGAAGCAGCCATCAACACCCCCTTATCAGGTAAAGGAAGGGACCTACTGCCCATTACGATGGGCAGTAGGTGTAGCTAGGTGACCTTTCACCTCACCTAGCTACATCTACCTTCACCTATCTGCTTATTCTCCCTCACGCACATAGGAGCTGTGACTTGACCCCTGTAACCACAGTTAGGTGAGTACATACAGGTGAACACACATACACCAGCGAAGAGGCGGGGCCAGGAGCTGTGACTCGACCCCTGCAACCACAACTAGGTGAGTACACACACAAGACTGGTCCCAGAGCTAAGGGAAATGTCCTACGAAGAAAGGTTAAGGGAAATCGCCCTGACGACACTGGAGGACAGGAGGGTCAGGGGAGACATGATAACGACATACAAAATACTGCGCGGGATTGACTAGGTGGACAGAGACGATGTTCCAGAGATGTGACACAGAAACAAGGGGTCACAACTGGAACTTAGATGAGTCACAGGGATGTTAGAAAGTATTTCTTCAGCCACAGATTTGTCAGGAAGTGGAATAGTCTGGAAAGGTAGGTAGAGGCCGGATCTATACATAGGTTTAGGAAAAGGTATGATAAAGCTCGTGGAGGAGGGAGGGAGTGACCTAGTAGCGACCAGTGAACAGGCCGGGCCAGGAGCTGTGACTCAACCCCTGCAACCACATATATGTGAGTACACACACACACACCAACAACCAGCTATGAAGCGGAGCCAGGAGCTGTGAATCGACCCCTGCAACCACATACAGGCGAGTACACACACACACACACCAACAACCAGCTAAGAAGCGGAGCCAGGAGCTGTGACTCGACCCCTGCAACCACATACAGGCGAGTACACACACACACACACCAACAACCAGCTAAGAAGCGGAGCCAGGAGCTGTGACTCGACCCCTGCAACCACATACAGGCGAGTACACACACACACACCTGCTCCCGTTACTGCTAATAGTCAATTACAATTCGTTAATTACTAAAATAACTATATACAACGATAAATGAAAGATTTTCTAACACATTTTTGATCAATTAAACCAACCAGTCCGTCCATTAATGATTATTTAAACTAAACCTAAAACTTACCGAGAAAAAAACATGGTACTGGCTCCCTTACCTTCGTGTGTTAGTGTGACTAGTTAATTGTATTATTTTATACTGTGATTATCTTGTTTAAGAAGAGAACACGAGGGAAAGGCTTAAATAATAATAATAATAATAATAATAATAATAATAATAATAATAATAATAATAATAATAATAATAATAACTAATAATAATAATAATAATAATAATAATAATAATAATAATAATAATAACAATAATAATAATAATAATAATAATAATGATAATAATAATAATAATAATAATAATAATAATAATAATAATAATAATAATAACTAATAATAATAATAATAATAATAATAATAATAATAATAATAATTATAATAATAATAATAATAATAACTAATAATAATAATAATAATAATAATAATAATAATAATAATAATAATAATAACAATAATAATAATAATAATAATAATAATAATAATAATAATAATAATAATAATAATAATAATAATAACAATAATAATAATAATAATAATAATAATAATAATAATAATAATAATAACAATAATAATAATAATAATAACAATAATAATAATAATAACAATAATAATAATAATAATAATAATAATAATAATAATAATAATAATAATAACAATAATAATAATAATAATAATAATAATAATAATAATATTTATTTCTACCAGTACATATAACTTATACAGACCATAGCTGACATCAGTGACATCAGTGACATCAGTAACATCAGTAACATCAGTGACATCAGTGACATCAGCGACATCAGTGACATCAGTGACATCAGTGACATCAGTGACATCAGTGACATCAGTAACATCAGTAACATCAGTGACATCAGCGACATCAGCGACATCAGCGAAATCAGTGACATCAGTGACATCAGTGACATCAGTGACATCAGCGACATCAGCGACATCAGCGACATCAGTGACATCAGTGACATCAGTGACATCAGTGACATCAGTGACATCAGTGACATCAGCGACATCAGTGACATCAGTGACATCAGTGACATCAGTGACATCAGTGACATCAGCGACATCAGCGACATCAGCGACATCAGTGACATCAGTGACATCAGTGACATCAGCGACATCAGTGACATCAGTGACATCAGTGACATCAGTGACATCAGTGACATCAGTGACATCAGTGACATCAGTGACATAGAAAACTGCTTTGTTATGCTGAGCATTTCAGGTCAATTTTGTCCCCAGGATGTGACCCACACCAGTCCATTAACACCCAGGATGTGACCCACACCAGTCCACTAACACCCAGGATGTGACCCACACCAGTCCACTAACACCCAGGATGTGACCCACACCAGTCCACTAACACCCAGGATGTGACCCACACCAGTCCACTAACACCCAGGATGTGACCCACACCAGTCCACTAACACCCAGGATGTGACCCACACCAGTCCACTAACACCCAGGATGTGACCCACACCAGTCCACTAACACCCAGGATGCGACCCACACCAGTCCACTAACACCCAGGATGTGACCCACACCAGTCCACTAACACCCAGGATGTGACCCACACCAGTCCACTAACACCCAGGATGTGACCCACACCAGTCCACTAACACCCAGGATGTGACCCACACCAGTCCACTAACACCCAGGATGTGACCCACACCAGTCCACTAACACCCAGGATGTGACCCACACCAGTCCACTAACACCCAGGATGTGACCCACACCAGTCCACTAACACCCAGGATGCGACCCACACCAGTCCACTGACACCCAGGATGTGACCCACACCAGTCCACTAACACCCAGGATGTGACTCACACCAGTCCACTAACACCCAGGATGTGACCCACACCAGTCCACTAACACCCAGGATGCGACCCACACCAGTCCACTAACACCCAGGATGTGACCCACACCAGTCCACTAACACCCAGGATGTGACCCACACCAGTCCACTAGCACCCAGGATGTGACCCACACCAGTCCACTAACACCCAGGATGTGACCCACACCAGTCCACTAACACCCAGGATGTGACCCAAACCAGTCCACTAACACCCAGGATGTGACTCACACCAGTCCACTAACACCCAGGATGCGACCCACACCAGTCCACTAACACCCAGGATGTGACCCACACCAGTCCACTAACACACAGGATGCGACCCACACCAGTCCACTAACACCCAGGATGTGACCCACACCAGTCCACTAACACCCAGGATGTGACCCACACCAGTCCACTAACACCCAGGATGTGACCCACACCAGTCCACTAACACCCAGGATGTGACCCACACCAGTCCACTAACACCCAGGATGCGACCCACACCAGTCCACTGACACCCAGGATGTGACCCACACCAGTCCACTAACACCCAGGATGTGACTCACACCAGTCCACTAACACCCAGGATGTGACCCACACCAGTCCACTAACACCCAGGATGCGACCCACACCAGTCCACTAACACCCAGGATGTGACCCACACCAGTCCACTAACACCCAGGATGTGACCCACACCAGTCCACTAACACCCAGGATGTGACCCACACCAGTCCACTAACACCCAGGATGTGACCCACACCAGTCCACTAACACCCAGGATGTGACCCAAACCAGTCCACTAACACCCAGGATGTGACCCACACCAGTCCACTAACACCCAGGATGCGACCCACACCAGTCCACTAACACCCAGGATGTGACCCACACCAGTCCACTAACACCCAGGATGTGACCCACACCAGTCCACTAACACCCAGAATGTGACCCACACCAGTCCACTAACACCCAGGATGCGACTCACACCAGTCCACTAACACCCAGGATGCGACCCACACCAGTCCACTAACACCCAGGATGTGACCCACACCAGTCCACTAACACCCAGGATGTGACCCACACCAGTCCACTAACACCCAGGATGCCACCCACACCAGTCCACTAACACCCAGGATGTGACCCACACCAGTCCACTAACACCCAGGATGCGACCCACACCAGTCCACTAACACCCAGGATGTGACCCACACCAGTCCACTAACACCCAGGATGTGACCCACACCAGTCCACTAACACCCAGGATGTGACCCACACCAGTCCACTAACACCCAGGATGTGACCCACACCAGTCCACTAACATCCAGGATGTGACCCACACCAGTCAACTAACAAACAGGATGTGACCCACACCAGTCCACTAACACCCAGGATGTGACCCACACCAGTCCACTAACACCCAGGATGTGACCCACACCAGTCCACTAACACCCAGGATGTGACCCACACCAGTCCACTAACACCCAGGATGTGACCCACACCAGTTCACTAACACCCAGGATGTGACCCACACCAGTCCACTAACACCCAGGATGTGACGCACACCAGTCCACTAACACCCAGGATGTGACCCACACCAGTCCACTAACACCCAGGATGTGACCCACACCAGTCCACTAACACCCAGAATGTGACCCACACCAGTCCACTAACACCCAGGATGTGACCCACACCAGTTCACTAACACCCAGGATGTGACCCACACCAGTCCACTAACACCCAGGATGTGACCCACACCAGTCCACTAACACCCAGGATGTGACCCACACCAGTCCACTAACACTCAGGATGCGACCCACACCAGTCCACTAACACCCAGGATGTGACCCACACCAGTCCACTAACACCCAGGATGTGACCCACACCAGTCCACTAACACCCAGGATGTGACCCACACCAGTCCACTAACACCCAGGATGTGACCCACACCAGTCCACTAACACCCAAGATGCGACCCACACCAGTCCACTAACACCCAGGATGTGACCCACACCAGTCCACTAACACCCAGAATGCGACCCACACCAGTCCACTAACACCCAGGATGTGACCCACACCAGTCCACTAACACCCAGGATGCGACCCACACCAGTCCACTAACACCAGGATGCGACCCACACCAGTCCACTAACACCAGGATGCGACCCACACCAGTTCACTAACACCCAGGATGCGACCCACACCAGTCCACTAACACCCAGGATGCGACCCACACTAGTCCACTAGCACCCAGGATGCGACCCACACCAGTCCACTAACACCCAGGATGCGACCCACACCAGTCCACTAACACCAGGATGCGACCCACACCAGTCCACTAACACCAGGATGCGATCCACACCAGTTCACTAACACCCAGGATGCGACCCACACAAGTCCACTAACTGCCAGGATGCGACCCACACCAGTCCACTAACACCCAGGATGTGACCCACACCAGTCCACTAACACCCAGGATGCGACCCACACAAGTCCACTAACACCAGGATGCGACCCACACCAGTCCACTAACACCCAGGATGCGACCCACACAAGTCCACTAACACCTAGGATGCGACCCACACCAGTCCACTAACACCAAGGATGTGACCCACACCAGTCCACTAACACCCAGGATGTGACCCACACCAGTTCACTAACACCCAGGATGTGACCCACACCAGTTCACTAACACCCAGGATGTGACCCACACCAGTCCACTAACACCCAGAATGTGACCCACACCAGTCCACTAACACCCAGGATGTGACCCACACCAGTCCACTAACACCCAGGATGTGACCCACACCAGTCCACTAACACCCAGGATGTGACCGACACCAGTCCACTAACACCCAGGATGTGACCCACACCAGTCCACTAACACCCAGGATGTGAACCACACCAGTCCACTAACACCCAGGATGCGACCCACACCAGTCCACTAACACCCAGGATGTGACCCACACCAGTCCACTAACACCCAGGATGTGACCCACACCAGTCCACTAACACCCAGGATGTGAACCACACCAGTCCACTAACACCCAGGATGCGACCCACACCAGTCCACTAACACCCAGGATGTGACCCACACCAGTCCACTAACACCCAGGATGTGACCCACACCAGTCCACTAACACCCAGGATGTGACCCACACCAGTCCACTAACACCCAGGACGTGACCCACACCAGTCCACTAACACTTAGGATGTGACCCACACCAGTCCACTAACACCCAGGACGTGACCCACACCAGTCCACTAACACTTAGGATGTGACCCACACCAGTCCACTAACACCCAGGTACCTATTTTACTGATGGGTGAACATGGGCAACCGGTGTAAGGAACCACGTCCAATGTTTCTACCCTTGCCGGGAATCGAACCCGGACCCTCAGCGTGTGAAGCAAGGGCTTTAAAAAGTACAAGAAATACAATATATAAAGCCACTCTGATTACATATAAAGCCTCTCGGATCAAATATAAAGCCTCTCGGATCAAATATAAAGCCTCTCGGATCAAATATAAGGCCGATCTGATCGCATTGTCTGATATGCATCGCTATACACTGGTCTGAGAGGTTAAATCACACATGATCCTGGATCGCCTTAACCCACATGATCCTTCATCACCTTAACCCACATGATCCTGGATCACCCTAACCCACATGATCCTGGATCACCTTAACCCACATGATCCTTCATCACCTTAACCCACATGATCCTGGATCACCCTAACCCACATGATCCTGGATCACCCTAACCCACATGATCCTGGATCACCCTAACCCACATCATCCTGGATCATCCTAACCCACATGATCGTGGATCACCTTAACCCACATGATCTTGGATCACCTTAACCCACATGATCCTGGATCACCTTAACCCACATGATCCTGGATCACCCTAACCCACATGATCCTGGATCACCTTAACCCACATGATCCTGGATCACCCTAACCCACATGATCCTGCATCACCCTAACCCACATGATCCTGGATCACTTTAACCCACATGATCCTGGATCACCTTAACCCACATGATCCTGGATCACCTTAACCCACATGATCCTGGATCACATTAACTCACATGATCCTTCATCACCTTAACCCACATGATCCTGGATCACCCTAACCCACATGATCCTGGATCACCCTAACCCACATGATCCTGGATCACCCTAACCCACATGATCCTGGATCACCCTAACCCACATGATCCTGGATCACCCTAACCCACATGATCCTGGATCACCCTAACCCACATGATCCTGGATCACCCTAACCCACATTATCCTGGATCACCTTAACCCACATGATCCTGGATCACCCTAACCCACATTATCCTGGATCACCTTAACCCACATGATCCTGGATCACCCTAACCCACATGATCCTGGATCACCCTAACCCACATGATTCTTTATCACCTTAACCCACATGATCCTGGATCACCCTAACCCACATGATCCTGGATCACCTTAACCCACATGATCCTGGATCACCCTAACCCACATGATCCTGGATCACTCTAACCCACATGATCCTGGATCACTCTAACCCACATGATCCTGGATCACCTTAACCCACATAATCCTGGATCACCCTAACCCACATGATCCTGGATCACCCTAACCCACATGATCCTGGATCACCCTAACCCACATGATCCTGGATCACCTTAACCCACATGATCCTGGATCACCCTAACCCACATGATCCTGGATCACCCTAACCCACATGATTCTGGATCACCCTAACCCACATGATTCTGGATCACCCTAACCCACATGATTCTGGATCACCCTAACCCACATGATTCTGGATCACCCTAACCCACATGATCCTGGATCATGCTGCACAAGTGTATCAGGGAGAGTAATGCTGCACAAGTGTATCAGGGAGAGTAATGCTGCACAAGTGTATCAGGGAGAGTAATGCTGCACAAGTGTATCAGGGAGAGTAATGTTGCACAAGTGTATCAGGGAGAGTAATGCTGCACAAGTGTATCAGGGAGAGTAATGCTGCACAAGTGTATCAGGGAGAGTAATGTTGCACAAGTGTATCAGGGAGAGTAATGCTGCACAAGTGTATCAGGGAGAGTAATGCTGCACAAGTGTATCAGGGAGAGTAATGCTGCACAAGTGTATCAGGGAGAGTAATGCTGCACAAGTGTATCAGGGAGAGTAATGCTGACGTAGACTACATTGCCACCTCGTGAAGCAGAGTCAGAACTTGGGGAACTATGTCAGGCCCCAGACGTGGTTTCGAATCCTGCTGACTGCGATGTTTCTCTGAATATAACTCTGTTTCTGCTGAGCTGAGCCAAGATCAGTCTGCCAGAAGAATGAAGCAGACAGAGAGAGAGAGAGAGACAGAGAGAGACAGACAGACAGACAGACAGAAACAGAGAGAGAGAGAGAGAGAGACAGACAGACAGATAGATAGACAGACAGAAAGAGTTAGAGAGAGACAGAGGCTGCAGATCTGACCGATGATTTCATTGGTAAAATACATACTGTGACTACTGACCCTTAATGAAGCATTCGTGATATATATATATATATATATATATATATATATATATATATATATATATATATATATATATATATATATATATATATATATATATATATATATATATATACATATTATTTTTTTATTATCACACTGGCCGATTCCCACCAAGGCAGGGTGGCCCACCAAGGCAGGGTGGCCACCAAGGCAGGGTGGCCACCAAGGCAGGGTGGCCACCAAGGCAGGGTGGCCACCAAGGCAGGGTGGCCCACCAAGGCAGGGTGGCCCACCAAGGCAGGGTGGCCCACCAAGGCAGGGTGGCCCACCAAGGCAGGGTGGCCCACCAAGGCAGGGTGGCCACCAAGGCAGGGTGGCCCACCAAGGCAGGGTGGCCCACCAAGGCAGGGTGGCCCACCAAGGCAGGGTGGCCCACCAAGGCGGGGTGGCCCACCAAGGCAGGGTGGCCCACCAAGACAGGGTGGACCACCAAGGCAGGGTGGCCCGAAATAGAAAAACTTTCACCATCATTCACTCCATCACTGTCTTGCCAGAAGGGTGCTTTACACTACAGTTTTTAAACTGCAACATTAACACCCCTCCTTCAGAGTGCAGGCACTGTACTTCCCATCTCCAGGACTCAAGTCCGGCCTGCCGGTTTCCCTGAATCCCTTCATAAATGTTACTTTGCTCACACTCCAACAGCACGTCAAGTATTAAAAACCATTTGTCTCCATTCACTCCTGTTAAACATGCTCACGCATGCCTGCTGGAAGTCCAAGCCCCTCGCACACAAAACCTCCTTTACCCCCTCCCTCCAACCTTTCCTAGGCCGACCCCTTCCACTACAGACTGATACACTCTTGAAGTCACTCTCTTTCGCTCCATTCTCTCTACATGTCCGAACCACCTCAACAACCCTTCCTCAGCCCTCTGGACAACAGTTTTGGTAATCCCGCACCTCCTCCTAACTTCCAAACTACGAATTCTCTGCATTATATTCACACCACACATTGCCCTCAGACATGACATCTCCACTGCCTCCAGCCTTCTCCTCGCTGCAACATTCATCACCCATGCTTCACACCCATATAAGAGCGTTGGTAAAACTATACTCTCATACATTCCCCTCTTTGCCTCCAAGGACAAAGTTCTTTGTCTCCACAGACTCCTAAGTGCACCACTCACCCTTTTCCCCTCATCAATTCTATGATTGACCTCATCTTTCATAGACCCATCCGCTGACACGTCCACTCCCAAATATCTGAATACGTTTACCTCCTCCATACTCTCTCCCTCCAATCTGATATCCAATCTTTTATCACCTAATCTTTTTGTTATCCTCATTACCTTACTCTTTCCTGTATTCACTTTTAATTTTCTTCTTTTGCACACCCTACCAAATTCATCCACCAATTTCCGCAGCTTCTCTTCAGAATCTCCCAAGAGCACAGTGTCATCAGCAAAGAGCAACTGTGACAACTCCCACTTTATGTGCGATTCTTTATCTTTTAACTCCACGCCTCTTGCCAAGACCCTCGCATTTACTTCTCTTACAACCCCATCTATAAATATATTAAACAACCACGGTGACATCACACATCCTTGTCTAAGGCCTACTTTTACTGGGAAATAATTTCCCTCTTTCCTACATACTCTAACTTGATCCTCACTATCCTCGTAAAAACTCTTCACTGCTTTCAGTAACCTACCTCCTACACCATACACTTGCAACATCTGCCACATTGCCCCCCTATCCACCCTATCATGGGGTATATATATATATATATATATATATATATATATATATATATATATATATATATATATATATA
>NC_091383.1:1415000-1425000 GCF_038502225.1 Cherax quadricarinatus
TATTTTTGGTATATGTGAACGACATGATGGAAGGGTTAGACTCAGAAGTGTCCCTGTTTGCAGATGATGTGAAGTTAATGAGGAGAATTAAATCTGATGAGGACCAGGCAGGACTTCAAAGAGACCTGGACAGACTGGACACCTGGTCCAGCAAATGGCTTCTCGAATTTAATCCTGCCAAATGCAAAGTCATGAAGATAGGGGAAGGGCACAGAAGACCACAGACCGAGTATAGGCTAGGTGGCCAAAGACTGCAAACCTCACTCAAGGAGAAAGATCTTGGGGTGAGTATAACACCGAGCATGTCTCCGGAAGCACACATCAACCAGATAACTGCTGCAGCATATGGGCGCCTGGCAAACCTGAGAACAGCATTCCGATACCTTAGTAAGGAATCGTTCAAGACACTGTACACCGTGTATGTCAGGCCCATACTGGAGTATGCAGCACCTGTTTGGAACCCGCACTTGATAAAGCACGTTAAGAAACTAGAGAAAGTACAAAGGTTTGCGACAAGGTTAGTTCCAGAGCTAAGGGGAATGTCCTATGAAGAAAGATTAAGGGAAATCGGCCTGACGACACTGGAGGACAGGAGGGTCAGGGGAGACATGATAACGACATATAAAATACTGCGTGGAATAGACAAGGTGGACAAAGACAGGATGTTCCAGGGAGGGGACACAGAAACAAGAGGCCACAATTGGAAGTTGAAGACACAAATGAGTCAGAGAGATATTAGGAAGTATTTCTTCAGTCATAGAGTTGTAAGGCAGTGGAATAGCCTAGAAAATAACGTAGTGGAGGCAGGAACCATACACAGTTTTAAGACGAGGTTTGATAAAGCTCATGGAGCGGGGAGAGAGAGGGCCCAGTAGCAACCGGTGAAGAGGCGGGGCCAGGAGCTAAGACTCGACCCCTTCAACCACAAATAGGTGAGTACACACACACACACACACACACACACACACACACACACACACACACACACACAAACATACACACACACACACACACACATACACACACACACACACACACACACACACACACACACACACACACACACACACACACACACACACACACACACACACAGTCACACACACACACACACACACACACACACACACACACACACACACACACACACACACACACACACACACACACACACACACACACACACAGAACATGAAACACGTTGGCTGAGATTAACAGTGTGTGTGTGTGTTTACTCACGTATTTATGGTTGCAGAGGTCGAGTCACAGCTCCTGGCCTTCCTCTTCGCTGATTGCTACTAGGTCCTCTCTCTCCCTGCTCCATGAGCTCTATCATACATCGCCTTAAAACTATGTATGGTTCCCGCCTCCACTACGTCACTTTCTAGGCTATTCCACGGCCTGACTACTCTTTGACTGAAGAAATACTTCCTAACATCCCTTTGATTCATCTGAGTCTTCAACTTCCAACTGTGACCTCTTGTGTCTGTGTCCCATCTCTGGAACATCCCGTCTTTGTCCACCTTGTCTATTCCGCGCTGTATTTGATATGTCGTTATCATGTCTCCCCTGACCCTTCTGTCCTCTAGCGTCGTCAGTCCGATTTCCCTCAACCTTTCCTCGTACGACATTCCACTGAGCTCTGGGACTAGCCTTGTTGCAAACCTTTGTGCTTTCTCTAACTTCTTGACGTGCTTGACCAGGTGTGGGTTCCAGACTGGTGCTGCATACTCCAGTATGGGCCTAACATACACAGTGTACAGTTTCTTGAACGATTCCTTATTAAGGTATCGGAACACTATTCTCAGGTTTGCCAGGCGCCCGTATGCTGTAGCAGTTATTTGGTTGATGTGTGCCTCCGGTGACGTGCTCGGTGTTATGGTCACCCCAAGGTCTTTCTTCCTGAGTGAGGTCTGTAGTCTTTGTCCACCTAGCCCATACTCTGTCTGCGGTCTTCTTTGCCCCTCCCCAATCTTCATGACTTTGCATTTGGCAGGGTTGAATTCGAGAAGCCAGTTTCTGGACCACATGTCCAGCCTGTCCAGGTCTCTTTGCAGTCCTGCCTCATCCTCATCCGATTTAATTCTTCTCATCAGCATCACATCATCTGCGAATAGGGACACTTCAGAGTCTATTCCTTCCATCATGTCGTTCGCACATATATCAAAAATAGCACTGGTCCTAGAACTGACCCCTGTGGGATCCCGCTCGTCACAGGCGCCCATTGTGATACCTCTTCACGTACCATGACTCGTTGTTGCCTCCCTGTCAGGTATTCCCTGATCCATTGCAGTGCCCTTCCTGTTATATGCGCCTGATCCTCTAGCTTCTGCACTAATCTCTTGTGGGGAACTGTGTCAAAGGCCTTCCTGCAGTCCAGGAAAACGCAATCAACCCACCCCTCTCTCTCGTGTCTTACTTCTGTTGCCTTGTCATAAAACTCCAGAAGGTTTGTGACACAGGATTTGCCTTCCATGAACCCATGCTGGTTTTCATTTATAATCTTGCTCCGTTCCAGGTGTTCCACCGCTCTCCTTCTGATAATCTCCATGACTTTGCATACAGTACATGTCAGAGACACAGGTCTGTAGTTTAGTGCCTCATTTCTGTTTCCTTTCTTAAATATGGGGACTACATTTGCTGTCTTCCATTTCTCAGGTAGTTGCCCAGTTTCAAGGGATGTGTTGAAGATTGTGGTTAGAGGCACGCACAGTATCTCTGCTCCTTCTCTAAGGACCCATGGGGAGATGTTGTCCGGTCCCATCGCCTTTGAGGTATCAAGGTCACTTAGCAGCTTCTGCACCTCCTCCTCGGTTGTTCGTATGTCATCCAACACTTGTTGGTATATTCCCTCTTGATGTTCCCTTCTGTGCTGTCTTCCCACAGCCCTTCCTGTCTCTACTATAAAAACTTCCTTAAATCTCCTGTTTAGCTCCTCACATACCTCCTGATCATTTCTTGTGAGTTCTCCACCTTCTGTCCTTAATCTGATCACCTGGTCTTTGACTGTTGTCTTCCTCCTGATGTGGCTATACAACAGTTTCGGGTCAGTCTTGATTTTCGATGCTATGTTATTTTCATACTGTCGCTGGGCCTCCCTCCTTACCTGTGCATACTCGTTCCTGGCTCTGCGACTGCTCTCCCTATTTTCATGTGTTCTCTGCCTTCTGTACTTTTTCCATTCTCTATTGCACTTCGTTTTTGCCTCCTTACACCGTCGGGTAAACCAGGGGCTCGTTCTGGTCTTCCCATTGTTTCTGTTGCCCTTGGGAATAAACCTTTCCACTGCCTCCTTGCATTTTGTTGTTACATATTCCATCATTTCATTTACTGGCTTTCCTGCCAGTTCTCTGTCCCATGGAACCTCCTGCAGGAAGTTCCTCAACCCTATGTAGTCCCCTCTTTTATAGTCAGGCTTTTCCCATTCAACTTATGTTACTCTCTCCACTTGCAACTCTACTATGTATTCAAAGCACAGAACCACGTGGTCACTATGTTCTCAATGTCTGAACTGCCCAGGGAGAACACAAGGTCCAATCTTGCTGGTTCATCCTCCCCTCTCGCTCTAGTAGTGTCCTTAACATGTTGGTGCATGAGGTTTTCCAGCACCACATCCAACATCTTGGCTCTCCATGTTTCGGGACCCCCATGTGGCTCCAGGTTTACCCAGTCAATCTCCCTGTGGTTGAAATCCCCCATAACCAGCAACTTTGCTCTGCTGGAGTGAGCTCTTCTTGCCACTTCAGCAAGTGTGTCCACCATTGCTCTGTTGCTCTCTTCATATTCCTCTCTTGGCCTCCTGCAGTTCTGTGGTGGATTATACATCACTGCAATGACCACCTTGTGTTCCCCAGACTGAAATGTACCTACTATGTAGTCCCTTTCTCCTGTCTCGTCTATGCCTCCCATTTTCTCGAATTTCCATCGTTTTTTTACGAGCAGAGCAACCCCTCCTCCCCCTCTGCCCCTTCTATCTTTCCTCATGATCTGGTATCCTGGTGGGAAGATTGCATCTGTTATTGTCTCTGTGAGTTTTGTTTTTGTAACTGCTATGATGTCTGGGGACTTCTCATTGATTCTTTCTTGCCATTCCTCATGTTTATTCGTTAATCCATCTGCATTTGTGTACCAAACCTTCAACTTCTGTTCTAATACTGTAACTGTGGTGCGGGGGGGGGTGGAAACAGAGGGATCGGTGTGTGATGGTTGGTTTGGATTGTTCAGTTGCCTTGGGGGTGTCGTGGCTGGAGTCCTTCTGCAGGTGTTTCTGGGGGGTGTGCTTGTCCTTCCACCTGTTCCTGGGTTATTCTGCTCTCCTTTTTCATTTCCTCCCATTCCTCCTTTCGTTTTTGCACTCTCTTTTTCAGTATCATCCTTTCCTCCTGTGTTGTCTCGATCGAGGTACACACTCATGAACTCCTGCCTGCCTCTCAGCCGTGTGTGTGTGTGTGTGTGTGTGTGTGTGTGTGTGTGTGTGTGTGTGTGTGTGTGTGTGTGTACTCACCTATTTGTGGTTGCAGGGGTCGAGTCACAGCTCCTAGCCCCGCCTCTTCGCTGATTGCTACTGGATCCTCTCTCTCCCAGCTCCATGAGCTTTATCATACCTCGCCTTAAAACTATGTATGGTTCCAGCCTCCACTACGTCACTTTCTAGGCTATTCCATGGCCTGACTACTCTATGACTGAAGAAATACTTCCTAACATCCCTTTGATTCATCTGAGTCTTCAACTTCCAATTGTGACCTCTTGTGTCTGTGTCCCTTCTCTGGAACATCCCGTCTTTGTCCACCTTGTCTATTCCGCGCAATATTTTATATGTCGTTATCATGTCTCCCATGACCCTCCTGTCCCCCAGTGTCGTCAGGCCGATTTCCCTCAACCTTTCTTCGTAGGACAATCCCCGTAGCTCTGGGACTAGTCTTGTTGCAAACCTTTGCACTTTCTCTAATTTCTTGACGTGCTTGACTAGGTGTGGATTCCAAACTGCTGCTGCATACTCCAGTATGGGCCTGACATAAATGGTATACAGAGTCTTAAACGAATCCTTACTGAGGTATCGGAACGCTATCCGTAGGTTTGCCAGGCGCCCGTATGCTGCAGCAGTTATCTGATTGATGTGCGCCTCAGGAGATATGCTCGGTGTTATACTCACCCCCAGATCTTTTTTCCTTGAGTGAGGTTTGCAGTCTTTGGCCATCTAAACTATATTGTGTCTGCGGTCTTCTTTGCCCTTCCCCAATCTTCATGACTTTGCATTTGGCAGGGTTAAATTCAAGGAGCCAGTTGCTGGACCAGGCTTGTAGCCTGTCCAGGTCTCTTTGTAGTCCTGCCTGATCCTCGTCCGATTTGATTCTTCTCATTAACTTCGCATCATCTGCAAACAAGGACACTTCTGAGTCTATCCCTTCCGTTGTGTCGTTCACATATACCAAGAACAGCACAGGTCCTAGGACTGACCCCTGTGGAACCCCGCTTGTCACAGGCGCCCACTCTGACACCTCGTCGCGTACCATGACTCGTTGTTGCCTCCCTGTCAGATATTCTCTGATCCATTGCAGTGCCTTTCCTGTTATGTGTGCCTGGTCCTCTAGCTTTTGTGTGTGTGTGTGTGTGTGTGTGTGTGTGTGTGTGTGTGTGTGTGTGTGTGTGTGTGTGTGTGTGTGTGTGTGCGCGCGCGCGTGTGTGTGTGTGTGTGTGTGTGTGTGTGTGTGTGTGTGTGTGTGTGTGTGTGTACTCACCTAGTTGTACTCACCTAGTTGAGGTTGCGGGGGTCGAGTCCGAGCTCCTGGCCCCGCCTCTTCACTGATCGCTACTAGGTCACTCTCCCTGAGCCGTGAGCTTTATCATACCTCTGCTTAAAGCTATGTATGGATCCTGCCTCCACTACATCGCTTCCCAAACTATTCCACTTACTGACTACTCTGTGGCTGAAGAAATACTTCCTAACATCCCTGTGATTCATCTGTGTCTTCAGCTTCCAACTGTGTCCGCTTGTTACTGTGTCCAATCTCTGGAACATCCTGTCTTTGTCCACCTTGTCAATTCCTCTCAGTATTTTGTATGTCGTTATCATGTCCCCCCTATCTCTCCTGTCCTCCAGTGTCGTCAGGTTGATTTCCCTTAACCTCTCCTCGTAGGACATACCTCTTAGCTCTGGGACTAGTCTTGTTGCAAACCTTTGCACTTTCTCTAGTTTCTTTACGTGCTTGGCTAGGTGTGGGTTCCAAACTGGTGCCGCATACTCCAATATGGGCCTAACGTATACGGTGTACAGGGTCCTGAACGATTCCTTATTAAGATGTCGGAATGCTGTTCTGAGGTTTGCTAGGCGCCCATATGCTGCAGCAGTTATTTGGTTGATGTGCGCTTCAGGAGATGTGCCTGGTGTTATACTCACCCCAAGATCTTTTTCCTTGAGTGAGGTTTGTAGTCTCTGACCCCCTAGACTGTACTCCGTCTGCGGCCTTCTTTGCCCTTCCCCAATCTTCATGACTTTGCACTTGGTGGGATTGAACTCCAGGAGCCAATTGCTGGACCAGGTCTGCAGCCTGTCCAGATCCCTTTGTAGTTCTGCCTGGTCTTCGATCGAGTGTATTCTTCTCATCAACTTCACGTCATCTGCAAACAGGGACACCTCAAAGTCTATTCCTTCCGTCATGTCGTTCACAAATACCAGAAACAGCACTGGTCCTAGGACTGACCCCTGCGGGACCCCGCTGGTCACAGGTGCCGACTCTGACACCTCGCCACGTACCATGACTCGCTGCTGTCTTCCTGACAAGTATTCCCTGATCCATTGTAGTGCCTTCCCTGTTATCCCTGCTTGGTCCTCCAGTTTATGCACCAATCTCTTGTGTGGAACTGTGTCAAACGCCTTCTTGCAGTCCAAGAAAATGCAATCCACCCACCCCTCTCTCTCTTGTCTTACTGCTGTCACCATGTCATAGAACTCCAGTAGGTTTGTGACACAGGATTTCCCGTCCCTGAAACCATGTTGGCTGCTGTTGATGAGATCATTCCTTTCTAGGTGTTCCACCACTCTTCTCCTGATAATCTTCTCCATGATTTTGCATACTATACATGTCAGTGACACTGGTCTGTGTGTGTGTGTGTGTGTGTGTGTATGTGTGTGTGTGTGTGTGTGTGTGTGTGTGTGCGCGCGTGTGTGAGTGTGTGTGTGTGCGTGTGTGTGTGTGTGTGTGTGTGTGTGTGTATGTGTGTGTACTCACCTAGTTGACGTTGCGGGGGTCGAGTCCGAGCTCCTGGCCCCGCCTCTTCACTGGTCGCTACTAGGTCACTCTCCCTGAGCCGTGAGCTTTATCATACCTCTGCTTAAAGCTATGTATGGATCCTGCCTCCACTACATCGCTTCCCAAACTATTCCACTTACTGACTACTGTGTGTGTGTGTGTGTGTGTGTGTGTGTGTGTGTGTGTGTGTGTGTGTGTGTACTCACTTATTTGTGGTTGCAGGGGTCGAGACTCAGCTCCTGGCCCCGCCTCTTCACTGACCGCTACTGGGTCCTCCCTCTCCCTGGATGTTCTCTTTTTGACACTTAAACAACTCGAAAGATGTGTTAGTGTCGTGATCACCAGTCATGTTATTAACTGTCATGTTAGTGATCACCAGTCATGTTATTAACTGTCATGTTAGTGATCACCAGTCATGTTATTAACTGTCATGTTAGTGATCACCAGTCATGTTATTAACTGTCATGTTAGTGATCACCAGTCATGTTAGTGATCACCAGTCATGTTATTAACTGTCATGTTAGTGATCACCAGTCATGTTAGTGATCACCAGTCATGTTATTAACTGTCATGTTAGTGATCACCAGTCATGTTAGTGATCACCAGTCATGTTATTAACTGTCATGTTAGTGATCACCAGTCATGTTATTAACTGTCATGTTAGTGATCACCAGTCATGTTATTAACTGTCATGTTAGTGATCACCAGTCATGTTATTAACTGTCATGTTAGTGATCACCAGTCATGTTAGTGATCACCAGTCATGTTATTAACTGTCATGTTAGTGATCACCAGTCATGTTAGTGATCACCAGTCATGTTATTAACTGTCATGTTAGTGATCACCAGTCATGTTAGTGATCACAAGTCATGTTATTAACTGTCATGTTAGTGATCACCAGTCATGTTATTAACTGTCATGTTAGTGATCACCAGTCATGTTAGTGATCACCAGTCATGTTATTAACTGTCATGTTAGTGATCACCAGTCATGTTATTAACTGTCATGTTAGTGATCACCAGTCATGTTATTAACTGTCATGTTAGTGATCACCAGTCATGTTATTAACTGTCATGTTAGTGATCACCAGTCATGTTATTAACTGTCATGTTAGTGATCACCAGTCATGTTATTAACTGTCATGTTAGTGATCACCAGTCATGTTATTAACTGTCATGTTAGTGATCACCAGTCATGTTAGTGATCACCAGTCATGTTATTAACTGTCATGTTAGTGATCACCAGTCATGTTAGTGATCACCAGTCATGTTAGTGATCACCAGTCATGTTATTAACTGTCATGTTAGTGATCACCAGTCATGTTAGTGATCACCAGTCATGTTATTAACTGTCATGTTAGTGATCACCAGTCATGTTATTAACTGTCATGTTAGTGATCACCAGTCATGTTAGTGATCACCAGTCATGTTATTAACTGTCATGTTAGTGATCACCAGTCATGTTAGTGATCACCAGTCATGTTAGTGATCACCAGTCATGTTATTAACTGTCATGTTAGTGATCACCAGTCATGTTATTAACTGTCATGTTAGTGATCACCAGTCATGTTATTAACTGTCATGTTAGTGATCACCAGTCATGTTATTAACTGTCATGTTAGTGATCACCAGTCATGTTATTAACTGTCATGTTAGTGATCACCAGTCATGTTATTAACTGTCATGTTAGTGATCACCAGTCATGTTAGTGATCACCAGTCATGTTATTAACTGTCATGTTAGTGATCACCAGTCATGTTAGTGATCACCAGTCATGTTATTAACTGTCATGTTAGTGATCACCAGTCATGTTATTAACTGTCATGTTAGTGATCACCAGTCATGTTAGTGATCACCAGTCATGTTATTAACTGTCATGTTAGTGATCACCAGTCATGTTATTAACTGTCATGTTAGTGATCACCAGTCATGTTATTAACTGTCATGTTAGTGATCACCAGTCATGTTATTAACTGTCATGTTAGTGATCACCAGTCATGTTATTAACTGTCATGTTAGTGATCACCAGTCATGTTATTAACTGTCATGTTAGTGATCACCAGTCATGTTAGTGATCACCAGTCATGTTATTAACTGTCATGTTAGTGATCACCAGTCATGTTAGTGATCACCAGTCATGTTATTAACTGTCATGTTAGTGATCACCAGTCATGTTAGTGATCACCAGTCATGTTATTAACTGTCATGTTAGTGATCACCAGTCATGTTATTAACTGTCATGTTAGTGATCACCAGTCATGTTAGTGATCACCAGTCATGTTATTAACTGTCATGTTAGTGATCACCAGTCATGTTAGTGATCACCAGTCATGTTATTAACTGTCATGTTAGTGATCACCAGTCATGTTAGTGATCACCAGTCATGTTATTAACTGTCATGTTAGTGATCACCAGTCTTGTTAGTGATCACCAGTCATGTTATTAACTGTCATGTTAGTGAACACCAGTCATGTTAGTGATCACCAGTCATGTTATTAACTGTCATGTTAGTGATCACCGGTCATGTTATTAACTGTCATGTTAGTGAACACCAGTCATGTTAGTGATCACCAGTCATGTTATTAACTGTCATGTTAGTGATCACCAGTCATGTTAGTGATCACCAGTCATGTTATTAACTGTCATGTTAGTGAACACCAGTCATGTTAGTGATCACCAGTCATGTTATTAACTGTCATGTTAGTGATCACCAGTCATGTTATTAACTGTCATGTTAGTGATCACCAGTCA
>NC_091383.1:1435000-1470000 GCF_038502225.1 Cherax quadricarinatus
CCCATATAAGAGCGTTGGTAAAACTATACTCTCATACATTCCCCTCTTTGCCTCCAAGGACAAAGTTCTTTGTCTCCACAGACTCCTAAGTGCACCACTCACTCTTTTTCCCTCATCAATTCTATGATTCACCTCATCTTTCATAGACCCATCCGCTGACACGTCCACTCCCAAATATCTGAATACGTTCACCTCCTCCATACTCTCTCCCTCCAATCTGATATTCAATCTTTCATCACCTAATCTTTTTGTTATCCTCATAACCTTACTCTTTCCTGTATTCACCTTTAATTTTCTTCTTTTGCACACCCTACCAAATTCATCCACCAATCTCTGCAACTTCTCTTCAGAATCTCCCAAGAGCACAGTGTCATCAGCAAAGAGCAGCTGTGACAACTCCCACTTTGTGTGTGATTCTTTATCTTTTAACTCCACGCCTCTTGCCAAGACCCTCGCATTTACTTCTCTTACAACCCCATCTATAAATATATTAAACAACCACGGTGACATCACACATCCTTGTCTAAGGCCTACTTTTACTGGGAAAAAATTTCCCTCTTTCCTACATACTCTAACTTGAGCCTCACTATCCTCGTAAAAACTCTTCACTGCTTTCAGTAACCTACCTCCTACACCATACACTTGCAACATCTGCCACATTGCCCCCCTATCCACCCTGTCATACGCCTTTTCCAAATCCATAAATGCCATATATATATATATATATATATATATATGTATATATATATATATATGAATATATGTATATATATATATATATATATATGAATATATGTATATATATATATGAATATATGTATATATATATATGAATATATGTATATATATATATATATATATATATATATATATATATATATATATATATATATATATATATATATATATATGGGATCAGGGCGAGTGGCGTAAGCAGGGCGGATCTACTGTGAAAGTTATGTAGCTTAAGTGTGAGGGCCCGTAATCCCGGTGGGGCCCCAGAGGCCGGTAATCCCGGTGGGGCCCCAGAAGCCGGTAATCCCGGTGGGGCCCCAGAGGCCGGTAATCCCGGTGGGGCCCCAGAAGCCGGTAATCCCGGTGGGGCCCCAGAGGCCGGTAATCCCGGTGGGGCCCCAGAAGCCAGTAATCCCGGTGGGGCCCCAGAAGCCGGTAATCCCGGTGGGGCCCCAGAGGCCCGTAATCCCGATGGGGCCCCAGAGGCCCGTGATCCCGGTGGGGCCCCACTGCAAGAGACGGGGCTCATAGAAAATATTAATATTAATAATATGCTGTAATTCAGTACAAAATAATAATTAAAAGAAAAACTGTAAGGTTATTAATGTATCATGTAGGCCTAGTTGTAGGCCTAGTTGTTGTAGGCCTAGTTGTAGGTCTAGTTGTTGTGGGCCTAGTTGTTGTAGGCCTAGTTGTAGGCCTAGTTGTTGTAGGCCTCGTTGTAGGCCTAGTTGTTGTAGGCCTAGCTGTTATAGGCCTAGTTGTAGGCCTAGTTGTTGTAGGACTAGTTGTTGTGGGCCTAGTTGTAGGACTAGTTGTTGTAGGCCAAGTTGTTGCAGGCCTAGTTGTTGTAGGCCTAGTTATTGTAGGCCTAGTTGTTGTAGACCTAGTTGTTGTGGGCCTAGTTGTAGGCCTAGTTGTTGTAGGCCTAGTTGTTGTAGGCCTAGTTGTAGGCCTAGTTGTTACAGGCCAAGTTGTTGTGGGCCTAGTTGTTGTGGGCCTAGTTGTTGTAGGCCTAGTTGTTGTAGGCCAAGTTGTTGTAGGCCTAGTTGTTGTAGGCCTAGTTGTTGTAGGCCTAGTTATTGTGGGCCTAGTTGTTGTGGGCCTAGTTGTTGTAGGCCTAGTTGTTGTAGGCCTAGTTGTTGTAGGTCTAGCTGTTATAGGCCTAGTTGTTGTAGGCCTAGTTGTTTGTAGGCCTAGTTGTTGTAGGCCTAGTTGTTGTAGGCCTAATTGTTGTAGGCCTAGTTGTTGTAGGCTAAGTTGTTGTAGGCCTAGTTGTTGTAGGCTAAGTTGTTGTAGGCCTAGTTGTTGTAGGCCTAGCTGTTGTAGGCCTAGTTGTTGTAGGCCTAGCTGTTGTAGGCCTAGTTGTTGCAGGCCTAGTTGTTGTAGGCCTAGTTGTTGTAGGCCTAGTTGTTGTAGGTCTAGTTGCTGTAGGCCTAGTTGTACGTTTAGTTGTTGTAGGCCTAGTTGTAAGCCTAGTTGTTGTAGGCCTAGTTGTTGTATGCCTCATTGTTGTAGGCCTAGTTGTTGTAGGCCTAGTTGTAGGCCTAGTTATTGTAGGCCTAGCTGTTGTAGGCCAAGTTGTTGTAGGCCTAGTTGTAGGCCTAGCTGTTGTAGGCCTAGTTGTTGTAGGCCTAGCTGTTGCAGGCCTAGTTGTAGGCCTAGTTGTTGTAGGCCAAGTTGTTGTAGGCCTAGTTGTTGTAGGCCATGTTGTTGCAGGCCTAGTTGTTGTAGACCTAGCTGTTGTAAGCCTAGTTGTAGGCTTAGTTGTTGTAGGCCTAGTTGTTGTAGACCTAGGTGTTGTAGGCCTAGTTGTTGTAGGCCTAGTTGCTGTAGGCTAAGTTGTTGTAGGCCTAGTTGTTGTAGGCCTAGTTGTTGTAGGCATAGTTGTTGTAGGCCTAGTTGTTGTGGGCCTAGTTGTTGTAGGCCAAGTTGTTGTACGCCTAGTTGTTGTAGGTCTAGCTGTTGTAGGCCTAGTTGTAGGCTTAGTTGTTGTAGGCCTAGTTGTTGTAGGCCTAGCTGTTGTAGGCCTAGTTGTTGTAGGCCTAATTGCTGTAGGCTAAGTTGTTGTAGGCCTAGTTGTTGTAGGCCTAGTTGCTGTAAGCCTAGTTGTTGTAGGCCTAGTTGTTGTAGGCCTAGTTGTTGTAGGCCAAGTTGTTGTAGGCCTAGTTGTTGTAGGCCTAGCTGTTGTAGGCCTAGTTGTTGTAGGCCTAGCAGTTCAAGCTTCAGGGCCCCCACAGCAGTTCAAGCTTCTGGGCCCCCATAGCAGTTCAAGCTTCAGGGACCCCATAGCAGTTCAAGCTTCAGGGCCCCATAGCAGTTCAAGCTTCAGGGACCCCATAGCAGTTCAAGCTTCAGGGCCCCCATAGTAGTTCAAGCTTCAGGGCCCCCATAGCACTTCAAGTTTCAGGGACCCCATAGTAGTTCAAGGTTCAGGGACCCCATAGCAGTTCAAGCTTCAGGGCCCCCATAGCACTTCAAGTTTCAGGGACCCCATAGTAGTTCAAGCTTCAGGGCCCCCATAG
Source organism: Cherax quadricarinatus (assembly GCF_038502225.1). Classification (NCBI taxonomy): domain Eukaryota; kingdom Metazoa; phylum Arthropoda; class Malacostraca; order Decapoda; family Parastacidae; genus Cherax; species Cherax quadricarinatus. The sequence continues at coordinate 1,438,261 of NC_091383.1, forward strand.
CAGTTCAAGCTTCAGGGCCCCCATAGCAGTTCAAGCTTCAGGGACCCCATAGTAGTTCAAGCTTCAGGGCCTCCATAGCAGTTCAAGCTTCAGGGCCCCCACAACAGTTCAAGCTTCAGGGACCCCATAGTAGTTCAAGCTTCAGGGCCCCCATAGCAGTTAAAGCTTCAGGGCCTCCACAGCAGTTCAAGCTTCTTGGCCTCCATAGCAGTTCAAGCTTCAGGGACCCCATAGTAGTTCAAGCTTCTGGGCCCCCATAGTAGTTCAAGCTTCTGGGCCCCCATAGCAGTTCAAGCTTCAGGGCCCCCATAGCAGTTCAAGCTTCAGGGCCCCCACAGCAGTTCAAGCTTCAGGGCCCCATAGTAGTTCAAGCTTCAGGGCCACCATAACAGTTCAAGCTTCAGGGTTCCCACAACAGTTCAAGCTTCAGGGCCACCATAACTATTCAAGCTTCAGGGACCCAGAACTGTAGGTCTGCAGAGTGCGGAGAGCCAAGTATGCAGCAAGCATTTCCCCTCTGGATGGCCACGTTGAGGCGCTGGAACATGAAAGTGGCTGCCCTTGGGTCCCTGGTGGTGTCGATAAGTTTGCAACCTAATTCTTCAAAGAAATGTGTGGCATTTTCCTCTCATGATCCCAAGTTGGTCTCTGATCCCACTGAGACAAATTGATACTGTTGGCTTATGTCCCTGTACCTGTTGATCTTGTACTCCCCCTGTGGTCAGCAGCTCATCCCTGTGGTCAGCAGCTCCTCCCTGTGGTCAGCAGCTCCCCCCTGTGGTCAGCAGCTCCTCTCTGTGGTCAGCAGCTCCTCCCTGTGGTCAGCAGCTCCTCTCTGTGGTCAGCAGCTCCTCCCTGTGGTCAGCAGCTCCTTCCTGTGGTCAGCAGCTCCCGACTGTGGTCAGCAGCTCCTCCCTGTGGTCAGCAGCTCCTCCCTGTGGTCAGCAGCTCCTCCCTGTGGTCAGCAGCTCCCCTCTGTGGTCAGCAGCTCCTCCCTGTGGTCAGCAGCTCCTCCCTGTGGTCAGCAGCTCCCCTCTGTGGTCAGCAGCTCCTCCCTGTGGTCAGCAGCTCCTCCCTGTGGTCAGCAGCTCCCCCCTGTGGTCAGCAGCTCCTCCCTGGATGGAAATAAATGGTATAAAATACCGACACAATGGAAATATAAACACATATGCAGTATAATGTGATCCTTTATTGACTACGTTTCGCCCACACAGTGGGCTTTTTCAAGTCACAAACAGATCTACCTGGGGTGGAAGGGACACAAGTATTTATAGTCAGGTTCAGAATGCTGAGGTCAGGTGGAGAATGCTGCATCTGATGATGTACCGAGTGGGGTTATAGAGTCTAAAATCTTGGGTAGCTTGGAAGGGAGATTGGATAAGTTTGTGAGCAGACCTTCTACAGTGTTCTTCCATTCCTGTGTTCTTATGTGGGATAGCGATGAAGAAGTTTCTTGGCAAGTGGTTCAGCTATGTTATAGAAGCCACTATTCTGGTTGAAGTTGTTGGATATAGAAATAAGCGATGATTCCAGGATTCTTCGGTATTGAGTGTTGTCTTCAGTGGCGATAAGTCTTGAGTTTCTGTAGTTTATCAAGTGGTTGTGTGAATTACGGTGTTGTACACAGACATTCCTTGTATCGTCAGACCTGCTTGCGTATTGGTGTTCTGAAATACGTGTTTGGAGGTCCCTTGATGTTTCGCCCACGTATAATTTGTTGCAGTCATTATAAGGGATTATGTATACCCCTGCAGAGGGTGGAAGCTTGTCCTGTCTATCACTGGTAATGTCCTTGATGGTCGTGGTTGTGGAGGTAGATACTTGGAATGAGGTATTGGAAAAGATGTTGGAAACGTGTTTGGCAATGGAGTTGGTGGGAAGGACTATGTATCTCTTCTCGGCAGTGTCTTCTCTGGGTGCGTTGAAGATGTTTAATGCCCGTCGTCTGCAGTCTCTGATGAAGTGACGAGGATAGTGGAGTTTAGAAAATACTTGTTCAATTATCGTGCATTCTTCTTCAAGAAACTCACTGCTGCAGATTCTGAGTGCACGCAGGAAGAAGCCTATAATTACACCACGTTTAGTTTTGGTGTCGTGGTGAAAGTAGAAGTGGAGAAGATCGTTTTGGTTGGTGGGTTTTCGATAGACTTTAGAACGAAGTTCGTGGTCAGTTTTGCAGAGCAGAAACTGAAGCCCTCAGCTTAGGCCTCAAATTCACAACAGGAATTACGAAACCAAAACAAGACCTCAATTTCATCGCCAAAAACTACAGACACAATGACTCCGACTTCCAAAAAGGCTATCTTCAAGGCATCATCTCAGCAGCCATCTCTACACGCAGCTCCCCAGTCATACCTCGACGTTACATCAATGCACTCAAAGGTTTAGCAGAAGACACGACCATCAGCGTCACCACCGCTGATAAAGGAGGTGGTGTTGTTATCATGAACACTGACGATTACAGGAACAAAATGTTCAATCTACTTAATGACCCAGATACCTACAAACCTCTCACAACTAACCAAGTGGACAACCTTACTAAAACTTTTCTTCAAAGGACTCGCCGCATTCTGAGGAGCTCAGAACAAGGGAAGAAACTTCTGCACACCATGCCCAGCAACCCCAGACCTGCCAGAATGTACGGCCTGCCAAAAACTCAAAAGCCTGGTATCCCACTGAGGCCCATATCCTCGGGAATAGGCAGTGCTCCCCACCAGCTATCAGGAATTCTCGCAAAACACCTCTCTAAACTCTTGGGCACTATCAGTCCAGCACATCTCAAACACTCAGGTGATCTTCTCAATCGCATTCGCAACATCAACATCAGGAACAAGAAACTTTCCAGCCTTGACGTGACTTCCCTATTCACCAAAGTACCTACTACACAAGCCATCGATCTCTTGCGCAGGAAAATTGACGATTCACTTGATCTTCCCATTCCAGCCAGCGATTTCATCGACCTTGTTGAACCATGTGTTGGCTTTACGTGTTTCTCTTTCGAAAATCACCTCTTTCAGCAGACTTTTGGACTACCCATGGGTTCGCCACTCAGTGCGGTCCTGGCGAACCTATACATGGAACATCTAGAAGCCGAACGTTTCTCCACCATTATTCCTTCGTCTGTCACCTGGCTCCGTTATGTTGACGACATTCTCCTCATAACTCCTAAACGCTTCAACGTTCAAGCTCTCCAAGACAAGCTCAACCAGGTCGAGCCTTCAGTCCAGTTCACACTTGAAGAAGAAGTCGACAACACTCTTCCTTTCCTTGATGTTCTGCTCTGCAAAGCTGACCACGAACTTCGTTTTAAAGTCTATCGAAAACCCACCAACCAAAACGATCTTCTCCACTTCTACTCTCACCACGACACCAAAACTAAACGTGGTGTAATTATAGGCTTCTTCCTGCGTACACTCAGAATCTGCAGCAACGAGTTCCTTGAGGAAGAATGCACTATAATTGAACAAGTATTTTCTAAACTCCACTATCCTCGTCACTTCATCAGAGACTGCAGACGGCGGGCATTAAACATCTTCAACACACCCAGAGAAGACACTGCCGAGAAGAGATACATAGTCCTTCCCACCAACTCCATTGCCAAACACGTTTCCAACATCTTCTCCAATACCTCATTCCAAGTATCTACCTCCACAACCACGACCATCAAGGACATTACCAGTGATAGACAGAACAAGCTTCCACCCTCTGCAGGGGTATACATAATCCCTTGTAATGACTGCAACAAATTATACGTGGGCGAAACATCAAGGGACCTCCAAACACGTATTTCAGAACACCAATACGCAAGCAGGTCTGACGATACAAGGAATGTCTGTGTACAACACCGTAATTCACACAACCACTTGATAAACTACAGAAACTCAAGACTTATCGCCACTGAAGACAACACTCAATACCGAAGAATCCTGGAATCATCGCTTATTTCTATATCCAACAACTTCAACCAGAATAGTGGCTTCTATAACATAGCTGAACCACTTGCCAAGAAACTTCTCCATCGCTATCCCACATAAGAGCATAGGAATGGAAGAACACTGTAGAAGGTCTGCTCACAAACTTATCCAATCTCCCTTCCAAGCTACCCAAGATTTTAGACTCTATAACCCCACTCGGTACATCATCAGATGCAGCATTCTCCACCTGACCTCAGCATTCTGAACCTGACTATAAATACTTGTGTCCCTTCCACCCCAGGTAGATCTGTTTGTGACTTGAAAAAGCCCACTGTGTGGGCGAAACGTAGTCAATAAAGGATCACATTATACTGCATATGTGTTTATATTTCAGCTCCTCCCTGTGGTCAGCTACTCTTCCCTGTGGTCAGCAACTCTTCCCTGTGGTCAGCAACTCCTCTCTGTGGTTAGCAGCTCCTCTCTGTGGTCAGTAACTCCTCCCTGTGGTCAGCAACTCCTCTCTGTGGTCAGTAACTCCTCCCTGTGGTCAGCAGCTCCTCCCTGTGGTCAACAACTCCTCCCTGTGGTCAGCAGCTCTTCCCTGTGGTCAGCAACTCCTCTCTGTGGTTAGCAGCTCCTCTCTGTGGTTAGCAGCTCCTCCCTGTGGTCAGCAACTCCTCTCTGTGGTCAGCAGCTCCTCCCTGTGGTCAGCAACTCCTCTCTGTGGTCAGCAGCTCCTCCCTGTGGTCAGCAACTCTTCCCTGTGGTCAGCAACTCTTCCCTGTGGTCAGCAACTCCTCCCTGTGGTCAGCAACTCTTCCCTGTGGTCAGCAACTCCTCTCTGTGGTCAGCAGCTCCCTCTGTCGCCTGACACTGTGATGAATGTATATAAGTCGTGTCGAATAGGTAAAACTTGCTATTTTGGCTTAAATAACAACGCTCTTCTTGCCGAATAAGTCAAGCGAAAATTTGTTTATGTATTAATTTCGCAAAAATCATTCTGAACGTAACGATAAAAATATACTTGATTGTGTTTGTTTATTATTAAATTATTGTAAACTTATCTAAAATACATTTAGTTGAATTAGATTCAATGAGTTCTTGATAGATGACTAACTATATACATTGTGAGGGAACTAACTATATACATTGTGAGGGAACTAACTATATACATTGTGAGGGAACTAACTATATACATTGTGAGGGAGAACTAACTATATACATTGTGAGGGAACTAACTATATACATTGTGAGGGAACTAACTATATACATTGTGAGGGAACTAACTATATACATTGTGAGGGAGAATTAACAATATACATTGTGAGGGAGAACTAACTATATACATTGTGAGAGAGAACTAACAATATACATTGTGAGAGAGAACTAACTATATACATTGTGAGGGAGAACTAACTATATACATTGTGAGAGAGAACTAACAATATACATTGTGAGAGAGAACTAACTATATACATTGTGAGAGAGAACTAACTATATACATTGTGAGAGAGAACTAACAATATACATTGTGAGAGAGCTATATACATTCATCAGTCAGTAACTCAATAAACTTTTTACAGCCAATAAATTTAATTTATATATAAAATTGTCAGAGTTTGTTCAGGTTTTTATTTTCGTTTCTGATATTCGTTCCGAAATTTTTTTTGTGTATTTTTGTTAAATTTGATAAATTTCTGTGTTTCAAGATTTATATTTAGTTTAATAGATGACGTAAGGAAGTTTTTAGGTTGATTATAGATGGGAAAATGAACCTAGTGGATGAGAGTATTGTTATTGTGTGTGTGTGTGTGTGTGTGTGTGTGTGTGTGTGTGTGTGTGTGTGTGTGTGTGTGTGTGTGTGTGTGTGTGTGTGTGTGTGTGTGTGTGACATTACCTCACAAGAGGAGAAACATAGCACAGGAAGGGTGAAACATCACCTCACAAGAGGAGAAACATAGCACAGGAAGGGTGAAACATCACCTCACAAGAGGAGAAACAGCACAGGAAGGGTGGAACATCACCTCACAAGAGGAGACTACAGAGGTACGAGATAATTCCTGATTGTAACACAATTGGAAAGAGAACTGGACAGAAGAGAGTAATCAATGTGTGTAGTATATGTAAACAGTGGTATGGTAGAGGAGAAATATATACCAGGGAAAAGAAGTGCCATCACGAAGAGAGTGAACCCATGATTCACCCATAGATGCAAAGAGGCCGAAGTTAAAACTGAAAGAGCATGGAAGAAATACAGAAAACAGAGGACAGAAAAAAATGGTTATGGGAGAACCAGTAACGAATACACACAGGTAACAAGCACAGGTGAACTACAATTTGAGAATGACACAGCAGAGGCCAAATCAGAACTAAAGTTGATTAGCAAACGAATCAGGAGGACAAATGAGACACTTGTGTATCATTTGGGAATCTTTCATGAGTAATTAATATTCCCAAATGTTGCATAGATATCTGATTCTTCAGTTTGTTAATTTTCTAAACTATTTATATCTCACGTCAGGAGGAAGACAGTAGAGAACCATGTTACAAGGCTGAAGAAGGAAGGAGGAGAGCTCACTAGAAACCACCAGGAAGTCTGCAAGAAGCAAAATAAAAGACTGAAAGGCATCTTAAGAAGGGCCAAGAAAACCAGACCCCATCAACACGTTCCCCACATCTTTATCTTCTTGAGTTCGTCCAAGTGGACAAAGAAGTGAATAATATCATCTTGGCTGGCGGGTTTTTCACTCTTCTTGGAATCTGAGAAAGATGTTGACACTGGGTAATTGAAAATGCAGGTGAGAAACGGTAATTTTGTTAAGTTATGAGATATAGCTGAAGGTCAGTTGAGCTGTACTGTCTTGATGAAGCTCTACTGAGAGTCAAAGCTTTGTAAAGCTCTAAGAAGAGCGAAACCACTGTGTGCAAAGCTCGGTGTAGAGCAAAACGTCGTCTCTCTGTCTGCCTGTCTGTGTTACTGTCTGCACTGAGACGGGAAAGTTGTCTCTCGAGAGAGGCAGGAAGACTATCTCTCTATCTCTCTCTCTCTCTGTGGACAGATATTCGAGCCTAGCAATAGTAGTAGTAGTAGTAGTAATAGTAGTAATAGTAATAGTAGTAGTAGTAATAGTAGTAGTAGTAATAGTAGTAGTAATAGTAGTAGTAGTCGTAACTGTTAGCTGCATTTAACAGCTACCACCGTCAGCTTAAAAGTTAAACTTAGCCACGATAAGAGGCAATTGTAGCTACATTTGCTCTCGAGAAATTCTCGTAAATTTTAGGTCGTCTGTCAGCGGATTAGATAGAATTAATTTGCACCTGTGTGGGATGACCTGTGTATGACTCGTCTAACTTCTAACTTACTTACAACGTTCATTTTCTGACGCTGAACGACATTTTTATTGCTAAAAGTTGAGAATATACAGAATTTATTTTAAGGCTGGGTTAAACGGGGTTAAGTTAGATGAGTTTGGCACAGATCTGGATGGTGTAAAGTGGGCTAGGTTAGTCAGGGTTAGGTTAGTCAGGGTTAGGTTAGTCAGGGTTAGGTTAGTCAGGGTTAGGTTAGTCAGGGTTAGGTTAGTCAGGGTTAGGTTAGTCAGGGTTAGGTTAGTCAGGGTTAGGTTAGTCAGGGTTAGGTTAGTCAGGGTTAGGTTAGTCAGGGTTAGGTTAGTCAGGGTTAGGTTAGTCAGGGTTAGGTTAGTCAGGGTTAGGTTAGTCAGGGTTAGGTTAGTCAGGGTTAGGTTAGTCAGGGTTAGGTTAGTCAGGGTTAGGTTAGTCAGGGTTAGGTTAGTCAGGGTTAGGTTAGTTTGGGTTAGGTTAGTCAGGGTTAGGTTAGTCAGGGTTAGGTTAGTCAGGGTTAGGTTAGTCAGGGTTAGGTTAGTTTGGGTTAGGTTAGTCAGGGTTAGGTTAGTCAGGGTTAGGTTAGTTTGGGTTAGGTTAGTCAGGGTTAGGTTAGTCAGGGCTAGGTTATTCAGGGTTAGGTTAGTCAGGGTTAGGTTAGTCAGGGTTAGGTTAGTCAGGGTTAGGTTAGTTTGGGTTAGGTTAGTCAGGGTTAGGTTAGTCAGGGTTAGGTTAGTCAGGGTTACGTTAGTCAGGGTTAGGTTAGTTTGGGTTAGGTTAGTCAGGGTTAGGTTAGTCAGGGTTAGGTTAGTCAGGGTTAGGTTAGTCAGGGTTAGGTTAGTCAGGGTTAGGTTAGTTTGGGTTAGGTTAGTCAGGGTTAGGTTAGTCAGGGTTAGGTTAGTCAGGGTTAGGTTAGTCAGGGTTAGGTTAGTTTGGGTTAGGTTAGTCAGGGTTAGGTTAGTCAGGGTTAGGTTAGTTTGGGTTAGGTTAGTCAGGGTTAGGTTAGTCAGGGCTAGGTTAGTCAGGGTTAGGTTAGTCAGGGTTAGGTTAGTCAGGGTTAGGTTAGTCAGGGTTAGGTTAGTCAGGGTTAGGTTAGTTTGGGTTAGGTTAGTCAGGGTTAGGTTAGTCAGGGTTAGGTTAGTCAGGGTTAGGTTAGTTTGGGTTAGGTTAGTCAGGGTTAGGTTAGTCAGGGTTAGGTTAGTCAGGGTTAGGTTAGTCAGGGTTAGGTTAGTTTGGGTTAGGTTAGTCAGGGTTAGGTTAGTCAGGGTTAGGTTAGTCAGGGTTAGGTTAGTCAGGGTTAGGTTAGTTTGGGTTAGGTTAGTCAGGGTTAGGTTAGTCAGGGTTAGGTTAGTTTGGGTTAGGTTAGTCAGGGTTAGGTTAGTCAGGGCTAGGTTAGTCAGGGTTAGGTTAGTCAGGGTTAGGTTAGTCAGGGTTAGGTTAGTCAGGTTTAGGTTAGTTTGGGTTAGGTTAGTCAGGGTTAGGTTAGTCAGGGTTAGGTTAGTTTGGGTTAGGTTAGTCAGGGTTAGGTTAGTCAGGGTTAGCTTAGTCAGGGTAAGGTTAGTCAGGGCTAGGTTAGTCAGGGTTAGGTTAGTCAGGGCTAGGTTAGTCAGGGTTAGGTTAGTGAGGGCTAGGTTAGTCAGGGTTAGGTTAGTGAGGGCTAGGTTAGTCAGGGTTAAGTTAGTCAGGGTTAGGTTAATCAGAGTTAAGTTAGTTAGGGTTAGGTTAGTTAGGGTTAGGTTAGTCAGAGTTAAGTTAGTTAGGGTTAGGTTAGTCATAGTTAGGTTAGTTAGGGTTAGGTTAGTCAGGGCTAGGTTAGTTAGGGTTAGGTTAGTCAGGGTTAGGTTAGTCAGGGTTAGGTTAGTCAGGGTTAGGTTAGTTAGGGTTAGGTTAGTTAGGGTTAGGTTAGTTAGGGTTAGGTTAGTCAGGGTTAGGTTAGTCAGGGTTAGGTTAGTTAGGGTTAGGTTAGTTTGGGTTAGATTAGTTTGGGTTAGGTTAGTTTGGGTTTGGTTAGTTTGGGTTAGGTTAGTTTGGGTTTGGTTAGTTTGGGTTAGGTTAGTTTGGGTTAGGTTAGTTTGGGTTAGGTTAAATTACTTTCGAATAGGTTAGGTTAGGGTAGACGGAGATATTGAAAATCACGACTGAAACTAGTACATAACTCCTACGAGAAGGAGGGACAGGAGACTCGAACCGTGACCCCGAGAGTAACAGGTTCAGCTATCTACCACTTCGGCTACGGGGCTTTAATAGAGAAGATTTGGAACCAGTACTATGGTAGTGATCCTGGCTCTATAGTGGTGATCCTGGCTCTGTGGTAGTGATCCTGGCTCTATGGTAGTGATCCTGGCTCTATGGTAGTGATCCTGGCTCTATGGTAGTGATCCTGGCTCTATGGTAGTGATCCTGGCTCTATGGTAGTGATCCTGGCTCTATGGTAGTGATCCTGGCTCTATGGTAGTGGTCCTGGCTCTATGGTAGTGATTCTGGCTCTATGGAAGTTATCCTGGCTCTATAATAGTGATCCTGGCTCTATGATAGTGATCCTGCCTATATGATAGTGATCCTGGCTCTATGATAGTGATCCTAGCTTTATGGTAGTGATCCTGGCTCTATCATAGTGATCCTGGCTCTATCATAGTGATCTTAGCTTTATGGTAGTGATCCTGACTCTATGGTAGTGATCCTGGCTCTATGGTAGTGATTCTGGCTCTATGGTAGTGATCCTGGTTTCTCCTACTATGGTAGTGATTCCTACGAGACTTGTACTCTGCAACCTACGGCAGGGACTTGTACTCTGCAAACTACGACAGGGACTTGTACTCTGCAACCTACGGCAGGGTCTCGTACTCTGCAAGCGACGGCAGGGTCTCGTACTCTGCAAGCGACGGCAGGGACTTGTACTCTGCAACCTACGACAGGGATTTGTACTCTGCAACCTACGACAGGGACTTGTACTCTGCAACCTACGACAGGGACTTGTACTCTGCAACCTACGGCAGGGTCTCGTACTCTGCAAGCGACGGCAGGGTCTCGTACTCTGCAAGCGACGGCAGGGTCTCGTACTCTGCAAGCGACGGCAGGGTCTCGTACTCTGCAAGCGACGGCAGGGACTTGTACTCTGCAACCTACGGAAGGGACTTGTACTCTGCAACCTACGACAGGGATTTGTACTCTGCAACCTACGACAGGGACTTGTACTCTGCAACCTACGACAGGGACTTGTACTCTGCAACCTACGGCAGGGTCTCGTACTCTGCAAGCGACGGCAGGGTCTCGTACTCTGCAAGCGACGGCAGGGACTTGTACTCTGCAACCTACGACAGGGATTTGTACTCTGCAACCTACGACAGGGACTTGTACTCTGCAACCTACGACAGGGACTTGTACTCTGCAACCTACGGCAGGGTCTCGTACTCTGCAAGCGACGGCAGGGTCTCGTACTCTGCAAGCGACGGCAGGGACTTGTACTCTGCAACCTACGACAGGGATTTGTACTCTGCAACCTACGACAGGGACTTGTACTCTGCAACCTACGACAGGGACTTGTACTCTGCAACCTACGGCAGGGTCTCGTACTCTGCAACCTACGGCAGGGTCTCGTACTCTGCAAGCGACGGCAGGGTCTCGTACTCTGCAAGCGACGGCAGGGTCTCGTACTCTGCAAGCGACGGCAGGGTCTCGTACTCTGCAAGCGACGGCAGGGTCTCGTACTCTGCAACCTACGGCAGGGTCTCGTACTCTGCAACCTACGGCAGGGTCTCGTACTCTGCAAGCGACGGCAGGGTCTCGTACTCTGCAAGCAACGGCAGGGTCTCGTACTCTGCAAGCGACGGCAGGGTCTCGTACTCTGCAACCTACGGCAGGGTCTCATACTCTGCAAGCGACGGCAGGGTCTCGTACTCTGCAAGCGACGGCAGGGACCCAGGTGACCCTGTCGCCCTGCCGTTGCAAAGTCGACATCAAAAGCAGAAGGGTGTCGCAGTAATGCTGTTCCTGCACCTGCTGTGCACCTACTTACCTGCTCAGCAGGGGTACAGTGCCAGGCACTGCAGGGCAGCAAGGGCATGAAGAGAGAGAGAGAGAGAGAGAGAGAGAGAGAGAGAGAGAGAGAGAGAGAGAGAGAGAGAGAGAGAGAGAGAGAGAGAGAGAGAGAGAGAGAGAGAGAGAGAGAGAGAGAGAGAGAGAGAGAGAGAGAGAGAGAGAGAGAGAGAGAGAGAGATTGGCACTAAATTATCACTGATTGGCACTAAATTATCACTGATTGGCACTAAATTATCAATGACTGGCACTAAATTATCAATGATTGGAACTAAATTATCAATGACTGGCACTAAATTATCAATGATTGGCACTAAATTATCAATAATTGGCACTAAATTATCAATGATTGGCATTAAATTATCAATGATTGGCACTAAATTATCAATAATTGGCACTAAATTATCAATGATTGGCACTAAATTATCAATGATTGGCACTAAATTATCAATGATTGGAACTAAATTATCAATAATTGGAACTAAATTATCAATGATTGGCACTAAATTATCAATGATTGGAACTAAATTATCAATAATTGGAACTAAATTATCAATGACTGGCACTAAATTATCAATGATTGGCACTAAATTATCAATAATTGGCACTAAATTATCAATGATTGGCACTAAATTATCAATGATTGGCACTAAATTATCAATGATTGGAACTAAATTATCAATAATTGGAACTAAATTATCAATGATTGGCACTAAATTATCAATGATTGGAACTAAATTATCAATAATTGGAACTAAATTATCAATGACTGGCACTAAATTATCAATGATTGGCATTAAATTATCAATGATTGGAACTGAATTATCAATGATTGGAACTAAACTATCAATGACTGGCACTAAATTATCAATGATTGGAACTAAACTATCAATGACTGGCACTAAATTATCAATGATTGGCACTAAATTATCAATGATTGGAACTAAATTATCAATGATTGGAACTAAATTATCAATGATCGGCACTAAATCATCAATGATTGGCACTAAATCATCAATGATCGGCAATAAATCATCAATGATTGGCACTAAGTCGTCTCTGTCTGGCACTAACTCACCAATGATCGGCAGTAAATTAAGAAAATCTATATATTTTAGCTCTCAACAGACAAGATATTAATGCCTGTGCTGTCAGATAGGAGTCAAAAGACTCTTTGATGTCTCTGCTGTTCGGTGATTGATGTCCGGGTAATTAGGAACCTGGCGTAGGTGCCGCCTACCGAGTTCCTAACCTCCCTTTATAGTTAAGGGTTCTACGTTCTATATTTTTAGGCCTCTACCACTGCTAGTGTTGATCCACACATACATGGATGGTGTACCAAGCCTCCACCACTGCTAGTGTTGACCCATACTGCTTTACAGTTCACTATAATGCAAATATCACACAGCATTAAAAGAATAACGTTGGTCTGGGACATAACAGCCTTCGTTCCCTTCTGGGAGATCAGAGGATCGAGCCTACAATCTTTCTCATGCACAAAGCCATGAGAATTGGGGACAGGCAAAGACGACCGGAAACAGAGTACAGACTTTTAGGTTAAAGATTGTAATCCTCCGTGAAGAGAAGGACTCCGGGGTAAGCATAGCTCCGAGCATATCGCTTGAGGCACACATCAACCAAATAACTGCAACAGCAACCGCAAAGCTGACAGATTTAAGGCCAGCTTTCAGGAAGCTTAACAAGAAAGCATTCACAGTATTATTTACAAGTGTGAAGACCATCATGGAATATGAATTACCAATAGGGAACCCACTGTTAATACAGCAATTTACAAAGCTGTAAAAAATGCAAGCATTTGTAACAAAGCTAGTCCAGGAGCTAAGTTACATGAGCTATAAGGAGAGGCTAAAAAAAACTAAATCTGATAGAGGACAGAAGGATCAGAGGTGACATGATTACAATGTACAAAATTATGAGAGGAATTGGCAGGGTGGACAAGCCAAGTTGTGTTTGAGAGGCAGGTCAACTGGAAGTTAAAAATGTAGGTGAGTTATAGGGATGTCAGGAAATAATTCTTTCGCCTTGGAATTATCAGAACTTAGACAGCAAAGGGGGAGAGGCAGAATCCATACATAGCTTTAAGAAGAGGAATGATATGGCTCACACAGCAAGTGGAGAGCAAACTCAGGAGTGGCCAGCAGAGAGGCAGGGCCAAGAGCTGAGACTCGACCCCTGAAACCTCAAGAAAGTGAGCACATTGACGTCACAATGTAAACAAATATGGCGGCCACCAACACACCTCTCCCCTCGCTACTTATAAAGTCACCGACACTCTTCATCCGTATATTTCTTCTACTAATGGTTTATTAAACTTGAAAGCCAATTTATAAAAATACTTTAGTTAATAAACCAAAAAAGATTATCTTATTAGGTTTGAAGGCTATCTACTACACGAGGGTTATTAAGGTCGCATGCCACCTGTACACCACCAGTCAAGAATACTTTAATACTTAAAACAGTGACTCTCAGTGTATATACACTGAAAGATGTTAGGTAAGACACATGCAACAGTTAGGTATCTTTATTTCGAAACGTTTCGCCTACACAGTAGGCTTCTTCAGTCGAGTACAGAAAAGTTGACAGAAGCAGAAGAGACTTGATGGACTGATTACATCGTCTTCAAGTCTCTTCTGCTTCTATCAACTTTTCTGTACTCGACTGAAGAAGCCTACTGTGTAGGCGAAACGTTTCATAATAAAGATACCTAACTGTTGCATATGTGTCTTACCTAACAACCTGTCGGTATTTTATACCATTTTAATGTTCACACTGAAATATACACACCTCTCGGCATATAAACATTGAAATATACACACCTCTCGGCATATAAACATTGAAATATACACACCTCTCGGCATATAAACATTGAAATATACACACCTCATAGTGTAAACACAGATACAAATCTGCCAGTGTACATACACTGGCAGATTTCGTATCACTGCTCAAGACGACACTTGGGACTGGTAATATTAAGAGTAAATATAGAATAGATGAGATATATCTATAAATATATCTGTAAAAAGGAAATATATCTATAACTGAACCTTGTAAGAGCTTGGAATAATGAAGAAAGGCTCCTAATCCCTGGGTATACCTGGAGTATACCTGGAGTTTACCTGGAGAGGGTTTCGGGGGTCAAAACGCCTCCGCGGCCCGGTCTATGACCAGGCTTCGTGGTGAATCAGGGTCTGATCAACCAGGCTGTTAATCCTGACCGCACGTAAGCCAACGTAGGAACCACAGCCCGGCTGGTCAGGTACTGACTTTATATATCTGTCCAGCTCCCTCTTGAAGACAGCCAGGGGTCTTGAAGACAGCCAGGGGTCTTGAAGACAGCCAGGGGTCTTGAAGACAGCAAGGGGTCTTGAAGACAGCCAGGGTTCTTGAAGACAGCCAGGGGTCTTGAAGACAGCCAGGGGTCTTGAAGACAGCCAGGGGTCTTGAAGACAGACAGGAGTCTATTGGTAATCCCCCTTATGTATTCTGGGAGGCTGTTGAACAATCTTGGGCCCCAGACATTTATTGTATTGTCTCTTAGCCTATTTCTGGCGCCCCTGCTTTTCACTGGGGGATGTTGCATCGCCTGCCCAGTCTTTTGCTTTCGTAGGGAGAAATTTTCGTGTGCAGATTTAGGACTAGTCCCTCTAGATTTTCCAAGTGTATATTATCATGTACCTTTCTCGCCTGTGTTCCAGGGAACACAAATACTGTGCCTTGTGGAACACAGACTTTCACAGCAGCTGCCTCAGACTTTACTCTGCTGACTACTCGTTGTGTTCTTTTTGTTAGGAAATTATAGATCCATCTACCAACTTTTCCTGTAATTCCTTTATCATGCATTTTCTGAGGTATTGCACCATGGACACACTTGTCAAAGACTTTCACAAAGTCTGTGTATATTACATCTGGCTGTGTATACTACATCTGGCTGTGTATACTACATCTGGCTGTGTATACTACATCTGGCTGTGTATACTACATCTGGCTGTGTATACTACATCTGGCTGTGTATATTACATCTGGCTGTGTATACTACATCTGGCTGTGTATACTACATCTGGCTGTGTATACTACATCAGGCTGTGTATACTACATCTGGCTGTGTATACTACATCTGGCTGTGTATACTACATCTGGCTGTGTATACTACATCTGGCTGTGTATATTACATCTGGCTGTGTATACTACATCTGGCTGTGTATACTACATCTGGCTGTGTATACTACATCTGGCTGTGTATACTACATCAGGCTGTGTATACTACATCTGGCTGTGTATACTACATCTGGCTGTGTATACTACATCTGGCTGTGTATACTACATCTGGCTGTGTATACTACATCTGGCTGTGTATACTACATCTGGCTGTGTATACTACATCTGGCTGTGTATACTACATCTGGCTGTGTATACTACATCTGGCTGTGTATACTACATCTGGCTGTGTATATACTGCATCTGTTTGTCTTCTAGAGCATCCAGGACCTTGTCATAGTGGTCCAGTAGTTGAGACAGAGAGGGTGACCCGTGCTACCCTGGGCTGTGTAACTGATGGGTGTGTGGAGCTTATCTCCCCTACCTCGGATCAAACCTGATTACCTCCTATGTCTTACGTCCTCTTCTGAATTCACTGGATCATTGATCATCACCATCACATAAAAAAGGTCTCCGGAACTGTATATATGTATATATATATATATATATATATATATATATATATATATATATATATATATATATATATATATATATATATATATATATATATATATATATATAGATATAGTTTTGGAGTGGTTGGTGCAATTATTTAATAAATGTATGGAAGAGGGTAAGGTACCTAGGGATTGGCAGAGAGCATGCATAGTTCCTTTGTATAAAGGCAAAGGGGATAAAAGAGAGTGCAAAAATTATAGGGGGATAAGTCTGTTGAGTGTACCTGGTAAAGTGTATGGTAGAGTTATAATTGAAAGAATTAAGAGTAAGACGGAGAATAGGATAGCAGATGAACAAGGAGGCTTTAGGAAAGGTAGGGGGTGTGTGGACCAGGTGTTTACAGTGAAACATATAAGTGAACAGTATTTAGATAAGGCTAAAGAGGTCTTTGTGGCATTTATGGATTTGGAAAAGGCGTATGACAGGGTGGATAGGGGGGCAATGTGGCAGATGTTGCAAGTGTATGGTGTAGGAGGTAGGTTACTGAAAGCAGTGAAGAGTTTTTACGAGGATAGTGAGGCTCAAGTTAGAGTATGTAGGAAAGAGGGAAATTTTTTCCCAGTAAAAGTAGGCCTTAGACAAGGATGTGTGATGTCACCGTGGTTGTTTAATATATTTATAGATGGGGTTGTAAGAGAAGTAAATGCGAGGGTCTTGGCAAGAGGCGTGGAGTTAAAAGATAAAGAATCACACACAAAGTGGGAGTTGTCACAGCTGCTCTTTGCTGATGACACTGTGCTCTTGGGAGATTCTGAAGAGAAGTTGCAGAGATTGGTGGATGAATTTGGTAGGGTGTGCAAAAGAAGAAAATTAAAGGTGAATACAGGAAAGAGTAAGGTTATGAGGATAACAAAAAGATTAGGTGACGAAAGATTGAATATCAGATTGGAGGGAGAGAGTATGGAGGAGGTGAACGTATTCAGATATTTGGGAGTGGACGTGTCAGCGGATGGGTCTATGAAAGATGAGGTGAATCATAGAATTGATGAGGGAAAAAGAGTGAGTGGTGCACTTAGGAGTCTGTGGAGACAAAGAACTTTGTCCTTGGAGGCAAAGAGGGGAATGTATGAGAGTATAGTTTTACCAACGCTCTTATATGGGTGTGAAGCGTGGGTGATGAATGTTGCAGCGAGGAGAAGGCTGGAGGTAGTGGAGATGTCATGTCTGAGGGCAATGTGTGGTGTGAATATAATGCAGAGAATTCGTAGTTTGGAAGTTAGGAGGAGGTGCGGGATTACCAAAACTGTTGTCCAGAGGGCTGAGGAAGGGTTGTTGAGGTGGTTCGGACATGTAGAGAGAATGGAGCGAAACAGAATGACTTCAAGAGTGTATCAGTCTGTAGTGGAAGGAAGGCGGGGTAGGGGTCGGCCTAGGAAGGGTTGGAGGGAGGGGGTAAAGGAGGTTTTGTGTGCGAGGGGCTTGGACTTCCAGCAGGCATGCGTGAGCGTGTTTGATAGGAGTGAATGGAGACAAATGGTTTTTAATACTTGACGTGCTGTTGGAGTGTGAGCAAAGTAACATTTATGAAGGGATTCAGGGAAACCGGCAGGCCGGACTTGAGTCCTGGAGATGGGAAGTACAGTGCCTGCACTCTGAAGGAGGGGTGTTAATGTTGCAGTTTAAAAACTGTAGTGTAAAGCACCCTTCTGGCAAGACAGTGATGGAGTGAATGATGGTGAAAGTTTTTCTTTTTCGGGCCACCCTGCCTTGGTGGGAATCGGCCGGTGTGATAATAAAAAAATATATATATATATATATATATATATATATATATATGTATATATATATATATATATATATATATATATATATATATATATATATATATACCATTTACCAAACTGCGGCAGACCAGGATTCAAAACCACGACACATTGTCCCGCCTCAAGAGACAACACAACGTACGTGTCACCTTATCCACTACGCCACAGACCCTACAAACAACATGAGCCTGACGAACTAGGCTTCTTTCATGTTGCGAGGACACTCGTGGCAGTGGAATGCTCAAAGATTAATTTCAGCCTCCTCCTGCTTGAATATTCAGCTCCTGGCACCGTTTTTTACCTCGACTTATATTACCTTCGGATTTTTCTCCTAAACTCAACGGAAATAAATTTCTCGTCTCTGTTGTTAAATGATTTATGTTCAGCGGCTGACTTTTTAAAAAATATCCTCCCTACCTTTTTTTCCTATAGCTGACGTTGTGTATCTATGGCTGACGTTGTGGATCTATGGCTGAGGTTGTGCCTCTATGGCTGACGTTGTGCATCTATGGCTGACGTTGTGCATTTATGGCTGACGTTGTGTATCTATGACTGACGTTGTGTATCTATGGCTGACGTTGTGTATCTATGGCTGAGGTTGTGCCTCTATGGCTGACGTTGTGCATCTATGGCTGACGTTGTGCATTTATGGCTGACGTTGTGTATCTATGACTGACGTTGTGTATCTATGACTGACGTTGTGTATCTATGGCTGACGTTGTGTATTTATGGCTGACGTTATGTATTTATGGCTGATGTTGTATATCTATGGCTGACGTTGTATATATATGGCTGACATTGTGTAGCTATGCATGCCGTTATGCATCTATGGCTGACGTGTATTTATGGCTGACGTTATGTATCTATGGCTGACGTTGTGTATCTATGGCTGACGTTGTGTATTTATGGCTGACGTTGTGTATTTATGGCTGACGTTGTATATCTATATCTGACGTTGTATATATATATATGGCTGACATTGTGTAGCTATGCCTGACGTTGTGTATCTATGGCTGACGTTGTGCACCTATGGCTGACGTTGTGTATCTATGGCTGACGTTGTGTATTTATGGCTGACGTTGTGTATTTATGGCTGATGTTGTATATCTATATCTGACGTTGTATATATATATATGGCTGACATTGTGTAGCTATGCCTGACGTTGTGCATCTATGGCTGACGTTGTGTATTTATGGCTGACGATGTGTATCTATGGCAGGCATTGTGTATCTATGGCTGACGTTGTGTATCAATGGCTGACGTTGTGTATCTATGGCTGGCATTGTGTATCTATGGCTGACGTTGTGTATCTATGGCTGACGTTGTGTATCTATGGCTGACGTTGTGTATCTATGGCTGACATTGTGTATCTATGGCTGACGTTGTGTATCTATGGCTGACGTTGTGTACCTATGGCTGACGTTGTATATCTATGGCTGACGTTGTATATATATGGCTGATATTGTGTAGCTGTGCCTGACGTTGTGTATCTATGGCTGACGTTGTGCATCTATGGCTGACGATGTGTATCTATGGCTGACGTTGTGTATCTATGGCTGACGCTGTGCATCTATGGCTGACGTTGTGTATCTATGGCTGACGTTGTGTATCTATGGCTGACGCTGTGCATCTATGGCTGACGTTGTGTATCTATGGCTGACGTTGTGTATCTATGGCTGACGTTGTGCATCTATGGCTGACGTTGTGTATCTATGGCTGACGTTGTGCATCTATGGCTGACGTTGTGTATCTATGGCTGACGTTGTGCATCTATGGCTGACGTTGTGTATCTATGGCTGACGTTGTGCATCTATGGCTGACGTTGTGTATCTATGGCTGACATTGTATATCTACTTCTGACGCTCAACTGATACATCTCTGAAAAAAACGGGAACTTCCGTTCTGTTGCAGTAACATAAAACAGACACTACCTCCCGTTGTGACATATTTACCAGAGGAAAAACAGTCTGTTGCTTAGAAGATAAACCACAGAAAATGTTGTGTGTGTGTGTGTGTGTGTGTGTGTGTGTGTGTGTGTGTGTGTGTGTGTGTGTGTGTGTGTGTGTGTGTGTGTGTGTGTGTATGTGTGTGTGTATGTGTGTGTGTGTGTGTGTGTGTGTGTGTGTGTGTGTGTGTGTGTGTGTGTGTGTGTGTGTGTGTGTTTGTATTCACCTGTATGTGGTTGCAGGAGTCGATTCACAGCTCCTGGCCCCGCCTCTTCACTGGTGGCTACTAGGTTTACTCTCTCCCTGCTCCATGACCTTTTTTATACCTCTTCTTAAAGCTATGTATGGCTCCTGCCTCCACATTATCACTCTCCAGATTGTTCCACTTCCTGACTACTCTGTGACTGAAGAAATACTTCCTAACATCCCTGTGACTCATCTGAGTCTTCAACTTCCAGTTGTGACCCCTTGTTGTTGTGTCCCCTTGTTGTTGTGTCCCCTTGTTGTTGTGTCCCCTTGTTGTTGTGTCCCCTTGTTGCTGTGTCCCCTTGTTGTTGTGTCCCCTTGTTGCTGTGTCCCCTTGTTGTTGTGTCCCCTTGTTGCTGTGTCTCCTTGTTGCTGTGTCCCCTTGTTGTTGTGTCCCCTTGTTGCTGTGTCCCCTTGTTGTTGTGTCCCCTTGTTGCTGTGTCCCCTTGTTGTTGTGTCCCCTTGTTGCTGTGTCTCCTTGTTGCTGTGTCCCCTTGTTGCTGTGTCCCCTTGTTGCTGTGTCCCCTTGTTGCTGTGTCCCCTTGTTGCTGTGTCCCCTTGTTGCTGTGTCTCCTTGTTGCTGTGTCCCCTTGTTGCTGTGTCCCCTTGTTGCTGTGTCCCCTTGTTGCTGTGTCCCCTTGTTGCTGTGTCCCCTTGTTGCTGTGTGCCCTTGTTGCTGTGTCCCCTTGTTGCTGTGTCCCCTTGTTGCTGTGTCCCCTTGTTGCTGTGTCCCCTTGTTGTTGTGTCCCCTTGTTGTTGTGTCCCCTTGTTGTTGTGTCCCCTTGTTACTGTGTCCCCTTGTTGTTGTGTCCCCTTGTTGTTGTGTCCCCATGTTGCTGTGTCACCTTGTTGCTGTGTCCCCTTGTTGCTGTGTCCCCTTGTTGCTGTGTCCCCTTGTTGCTGTGTCTCCTTGTTGTGTCCCCTTGTTGCTGTGTCCCCTTGTTGCTGTTTCCCCTTGTTGCTGTGTCCCTTTGTTGTTGTGTCCCCTTGTTGCTGTGTCCCTTTGTTGTTGTGACCCCTTGTTGCTGTGTCCCCTTGTTGTAGTGTCCCCTTGTTGCTGTGTCCCCTTCTTGTTGTGTCACCTTGTTGCTGTGTCCCCTTGTTGCTGTGCCCCCTTGTTGCTGTGTCCCTTTGTTGCTGTGTCCCCGTGTTGCTGTGTCCCTTTGTTGCTGTGTCCCCTTCTTGTTGTGTCCCCTTGTTGCTGTGTCCCCTTGTTGCTGTGTCCCTTTGTTGCTGTGTCCCCGTGTTGCTGTGTCCCTTTGTTGCTGTGTCCTCTTCTTGTTGTGTCACCTTGTTGCTGTGTCCCTTGTTGCTGTGTCCCCTTGTTGCTGTGTCCCCTTGTTGCTGTGACCCCTTATTATTGTGTCCCCTTGTTGCTGTGTCCCCTTCTTGCTGTGTCCCCTTGTTGCTGTGTTCCCTTGTTGCTGTGTCCCCTTGTTGCTGTGTCCCCTTGTTGCTGTGTCCCCTTGTTGCTGTGACCCCTTATTGTTGTGTCCCCTTGTTGATGTGTCCCCTTCTTGCTGTGTCCCCTTCTTGCTGTGTCCCCTTCTTGCTGTGTCCCCTTCTTGCTGTGTCCCCTTCTTGCTGTGTCCCCTTCTTGTTGTGTCCCCTTCTTGCTGTGTCCCCTTCTTGCTGTGTCCCCTTGTTGCTGTGACCCCTTATTGTTTTGTCCCCTTGTTGCTGTGTCCCCTTGTTGCTGTGTCCCCATGTTGCTGTGTCCCCTTGTTGCCGTGTCCCCTTGTTGCTGTGCCCCCTTGTTGCTGTGTCCCCTTGTTGCTGTGTCCCCTTGTTGCTGTGTCTCCTTGTTGTTGTGTCCCCTTCTTGCTGTGTCCCCATCTTGCTGTGTCCCCTTCTTGCTGTGACCCCTTATTGTTGTGTCCCCTTCTTGCTGTGTCCCCTTCTTGCTGTGTCCCCTTCTTGCTGTGTCCCCTTCTTGCTGTGTCCCCTTCTTGCTGTGTCCCCTTCTTTCTGTGTCCCCTTCTTACTGTGTCCCCTTCTTGCTGTGACCCCTTATTGGTGTGTCCCCTTGTTGATGTGTCCCCTTGTTGCTGTGACCCCTTATTGTTGTGTCCCCTTGTTGCTGTGACCCCTTATTGTTGTGTCCCGTCTCTGAAACATTCTGTCCCTGTCCACCTTGTCAATTCCTCTCAGTATTTTGTACCTGGGTGTTAGTAGAGTGTTGTAGGTGGCATCCTGGGCAGGGCGAGACGTATGGCCAAGTCACCTTACTCAAAGTTCCACAGAAAGTAGGTATATTGACGATTGCGTATGATGTTGTCACTATCCATCTATCTATCTATCTATCTATCTATCTATCTATCTGTCTATCTATCTGGGTGAATATTTACCCAGGAGACAGGAACTGACCTTCCGGTCAAGAGGTGGACCAACCTAATTTAACCATACAAACAGGAAGTAATATTTGCTGACGGTTGTTAATTTCCTCGTAAGGGATCCTCTGATTTGATCGCCTCTCTCATCTTCTTCTTCGTCTTCTTCTTCGTCTTCTTCGTCTTCTTCTTCGTCTTCTTCTTCGTCTTCTTCTTCGTCTTCTTCTTCGTTTTCTTCGTCGTCTTCTTCGTCTTCTTCTTCGTCGTCTTCTTCGTCTTCTTCTTCGTCTTCTTCTTCGTCTTCTTCGTCTTCTTCGTCTTCTTCATCGTCTTCTTCGTCTTCTTCGTCTTCTTCTTCGTCTTCTTCTTCGTCTTCTTCGTCTTCTTCGTCTTCTTCGTCTTCTTCTTCGTCTTCTTCTTCGTCGTCTTCTTCGTCTTCCTATCTGCAGTAACATAAAATCTGTCCTTGTCATCACCACTGAGACAAAGTTCGGGAAAGGCCTATGTAACATTGTCCCTAGGCCGCCCACACCTGCAAATAGTCACGTGAATCTTGTCAAGATACATGACACAAGCACTTGTAAGTTTGAAGCCGATCGGATAATTATTATTGTTATTAAAGACTCACCGGTATTCTGGCGGCCCGGGCCTTTTCCAAGTGGTGGCCCGGCCTTGGCTCCCTCTTTAGGGAGTGTCTGAGACCTAAATCTCCCATGGGAGGAGGCACAAGTACCTCCTCATCTTTGGGACCAACTGTCCCCAGGCCTAGCCACAAGCTAGGCCTCTCTGGTCTGCCATCCCCGCCCCAAGGGGGCTAATGGGAATGACAGTCTTATGAGCTAAAGGCTCGGGCTCAGGCACCTACCCTACCCTAGAAGGGTTAGGCAAGGTGTCGATTACCATAAGTCTCCCATGGGAAGAGGTACGGACAAAAAAATAAAAAATAAAGAGATTGAACGAGAAAGTTATGGAAATAGATTATCTCGCCTCGTTAAACTTAACCCCAAAAAAATCACCGGATTTTAATTTTTTTTCCAGTTTATTTTTGAATTTTTACAATATAACGAAAAATTTGTACAATCTTGTAGGACACCTGGTCAACTTTCATATTTCTGAAAAACCCAGTTTGACGAAATTGGAGGAAATAAGAAACTAGCGACCACACATTATTATTAAAATCAAGGGGGAAGCGCTAAACCCGGAGGATTATACAGTGCCTGGGGGGGGGGATGTGGAAGGCATTCAGGCTTAATTCGGGGAACTGGAGCACAGATCCAATTCCCTAAATCAAGAGCCCCTCACCAACATCAAGGAACCTTCCTTGAGGGGATGGCGACCACACAACCCAAGATTAATTTATAAATATTTTCACATACAGTAGCATGTGTGTAAATGGTCCGCCAGAATAACCCATTAATACTGCGGTATCTATATTAACCAACGTTTCTTTTCTAGTTAACAGAAGGTACTGTACCATAATCTACGGTACGTGTACAACAGTTGGGGATCTTTATTGTTAAAATGTTTGGTCTGCACGGTAGACTTCGTCAGTCAAATACAGAGGCAGCAGTGTGGTAGTGGAATGATGATGATGTAATGAGTCCCTCAACCTGGAGAATTAGTGTTTGAGGGAATCAGTCCCTCAGTCTGGAGAATCAATGTCTGAGATGATCAGTCCCTCAGTTTGACCTGGAACAGTCCTTCATCCTGGCCTGGAACCATATTGTTCCAGACTATGGAACTGAACTCTTCTCCAGACTGAGGGACTGACCACCTCAAACACTAATTCTCCAGGTTGAGGGACTGATTACATCATCATCATTCCACTACCACACTGCTGCCTCTGTATTTGACTGACGAAGTCTACCGTGTAGACCGAACATTTTAGCAATAAAGATACCCAACCTTTCTCCTCTGGTTTAATTATTCCAGAATATATTAAATAGTTATGGCTAAAACCATAATTTTCAAAAGGGTGGACCTGTAAGCCAGCGGAAGGCCTCGGTCAGATGACCAAAAGCTCCAACGGCGGGTCATCACATAAGACGAACTTGCCCTGTTATATCACAAATACCACGGTACATGTATAGATTATTAACCAACATTTCTCATGTGGTCATATGGTTATGTGGTCATGTGGTCATGTAGTCATGTGATCATATGGTCAGGTGGTCATGTGGTCATGTTATCACATGGTCATGTGGCCATGTGGTCATGTAGTCATATGGTCATGTCCTCGATGACGCACTGACTTTATTGGACTATCCTGAGTGGTTAACCCTCTGGTGTTAAAAATCCGAAGACAATAATATTTTATCTTATCTTATCTGTTCACAGACAGTAACTTCGTGTTGGGCAACGCGCAGGTACCTTCACTCTACCCTATAGTCTACTGCAGCGATGGATTCTGCGAACTCACAGGCTACGCCCGCGCGCAGATCATGCAGAAGGGTTGCGCCTGTAAGTTCCTCTATGGACCAGAGACTCTGGAAGACCAGAAAATAGCCATTGATAAATCCCTGGAGAGTAAGACGGAACTGAAGATCGAGGTTATTTTCTATAAGAAGAATGGTGAGTTTTTTTTTTTGGGTGCTGTGAATGTTAATGATTGGTTTAATGGGTGAATGATAGTGAAATTACAAGTTTCGTGATTTCTCACATTGTCAAGGAAATGTTCCTTAATAATGTGAGAAATCACGGAAGCTCTTAGAATTTCTCTATTTTTCACAGTGGTTGTTCAGTATATTGGGATATCACCTATTTACTGGCTCCCCCCCCCTCTCTCTCTCTCCATATATATATATATATATATATATATATATATATATATATATATATATATATATATATATATATATATATATATATATATATATATATATATATATATATATATATATATATATATATATATATATATATATATATATATATATATTCGTTAGGTTCAGAATGATTTTGGCGAAATTATTGCATACACAAATTTTCACTTGTCCTATATGGCAAGATGAACGTTGCTATTTAAGCCAAGATCCCAAGTTCTGCCTATTCGGCACGACATATATATATATATATATATATATATAAATATATATATATATGTCGTGCCGAATATGTAAAACTGGTCAATTAGCAAGAACTCATTTAAAATTAAGTCCTTTCTAAAATTTTCTCTTATACGTTTAAAGATATATATTTTTCATTAATGTTAATGTAAAAAAATTTAATTTTGCACCAAAAGAATCTTATAAAACTTACCTAACCTTATTATAACAAGAGTAATTTATTTTAGCCTAACCCAACTAAATACATTTTAGATTTCTTTACTATAATTTAATACTAAACAAACACAATGAAATATATTTTTTTCGTTAGGTTCAGAATGATTTTGGCGAAATTATTGCATACACAAATTTTCGTTTGTCCTATATGGCAAGATGAGCGTTGCTATTTAAGCCAAGATAGCAAGTTCTGCCTATTCGGCACGACATATATGTACATATATATATATATATATATATATATATATATATATATATATATATATATATATATATATATATATATATATATATATATATGTGTGTGTGTGTGTGTGTGTGTGTGTGTGTTAGCACTTACCTATGAACAATAATAATAATCATAACTGTACAAATGGCTGCTGTCTCTTCTAGGAAATTCATATACACTGAATACATCATAAAGAGAGAGAGAGAGAGAGAGAGAGAGAGAGAGAGAGAGAGAGAGAGAGAGCCACTGAGACTAATCAAATATTCATCAGATTTAAAGGTCACTCATGACGGAAGTAAGACTTCCTCTTCAAGTTACTGACACACACCTGACATTATTATTATTATTATTATTATTATTATTATTATTATTATTATTATTATTATTATTATTATTATTATTATTATTATTATTATTTATTATTATTATTATTATTATTATTATTATTATTATTATTATTATTATTATTATTATTATCATCATCATTTTCATTATTATTAGTATTATTATTCAATCTTTATTGGATGTCTTGATCCAAGGAATTGGAATTACCCTTCCCCTTCCTCGAATCAAACCTGAATTACCTAGCATTCCCTTAGGTAGTTCCCCATTAAAACAATATTATAATATAAATATTAATTTAACATCGATATTAATATCTGGAGTTTACCTGGAGAGAGTTCCGGGGGTCAACGCCCCCGCGGCCCGGTCTGTGACCAGGCCTTCTGGTGGATCAGAGCCTGATCAACCAGGCTGTTGCTGCTGGCTGCACGCAAACCAACGTACGAGCCACAGCCCGGCTGATCAGGAACCGACTTTAGGTGCTTGTCCAGTGCCAGCTTGAAGACTGCCAGGGGTCTGTTGGTAATCCCCCTTATGTGTGCTGGGAGGCAGTTGAACAGTCTCGGGCCCCTGACACTTATTGTATGGTCTCTTAACGTGCTAGTGACACCCCTGCTTTTCATTGGGGGGATGGTGCATCGTCTGCCAAGTCTTTTGCTTTCGTAGTGAGTGATTTTCGTGTGCAAGTTCGGTACTAGTCCCTCTAGGATTTTCCAGGTGTATATAATCATGTATCTCTCCCTCCTGCGTTCCAGGGAATACAGGTTCAGGAACCTCAAGCGCTCCCAGTAATTGAGGTGTTTTATCTCCGTTATGCGCGCCGTGAAAGTTCTCTGTACATTTTCTAGGTCAGCAATTTCACCTGCCTTGAAAGGTGGTGTTAGTGTGCAGCAATATTCCAGCCTAGATAGAACAAGTGACCTGAAGAGTGCCATCATGGCATTAATATAAATATTATCGAAATAATATATTACATATATTTTTTTTTTTTGCTTTGATTTGCAGGATCATCATTCTGGTGTCTCCTCGACATCGTTCCCATTAAGAATGAGAAACGGGAAGTCGTTCTTTTTTTGGCCTCTCACAAGGATGTCACTAATTCCAAGATGGAGGAAGTCTCATTCTATCCGGGTTATGAGAACGGTAAGGTTGACTAAGTTCTCTTTGATCTGCATTATGAGAACGTCAGGTCTGCACAGACGCTTGTATCTATGTATATACACTAAGATATATGTATCTTTTAGTATTTGCACTGAGAAGTATCTCTGTGTATATACAGTAAGCGATATATTTCTCTATATATATATATATATACACTGAGAGGTGTATATCTCAGTGTATATACACTGGTAGTTTACATTAATCAGTAATTTAGGCATTAAAGTATTCTTGACTGGTGGTGTACAGGTGACCTGCAGCCTTAATGACCCTCGTGTAGTAGATAGACTTTAAACCCCATTAACCAACCAACCTTAATGACCCTCGTGTAGTAGATAGACTTTAAACCCCATTAACCAACCAACCTTAATGACCCTCGTGTAGTAGATAGACTTTAAACCCCATTAACCAACCAACCTTAATGACCCTCGTGTAGTAGATAGACTTTAAACCCCATTAACCAACCAACCTTAATGACCCTCGTGTAGTAGATAGACTTTAAACTCCATTAACCAACCAACCTTAATGACCCTCGTGTAGTAGATAGACTTTAAACCCCATTAACCAACCAACCTTAATGACCCTCGTGTAGTAGATAGACTTTAAACCCCATTAACCAACCAACCTTAATGACCCTCGTGTAGTAGATAGACTTTAAACCCCATTAACCAACCAACCTTAATGACCCTCGTGTAGTAGATAGACTTTAAACTCCATTAACCAACCAACCTTAATGACCCTCGTGTAGTAGATAGACTTTAAACCCCATTAACCAACCAACCTTAATGACCCTCGTGTAGTAGATAGACTTTAAACCCCATTAACCAACCAACCTTAATGACCCTCGTGTAGTAGATAGACTTTAAACTCCATTAACCAACCAACCTTAATGACCCTCGTGTAGTAGATAGACTTTAAACCCCATTAACCAACCAACCTTAATGACCCTCGTGTAGTAGATAGACTTTAAACCCCATTAACCAACCAACCTTAATGACCCTCGTGTAGTAGATAGACTTTAAACCCCATTAACCAACCAACCTTAATGACCCTCGTGTAGTAGATAGACTTTAAACTCCATTAACCAACCAACCTTAATAACCCTCGTGTAGTAGATAGACTTTAAACCCCATTAACCAACCAACCTTAATAACCCTCGTGTAGCAGATAGACTTTAAACCCCATTAACCAACCAACCTTAATAACCCTCGTGTAGTAGATAGACTTTAAACCTAAAACACTGATGTAACACATAACCTAATCAATCTTAACCTAATGAAATCAACTCTTCACAAATGTAACCTAACCTAACCTAACCTAACCTAACCTAACCTAACCTAACCTAACCTAACCTAACCTAACCTAACCTAACCTAACCTAACCTAACCAAAACTATCCTAACGTAACCCAGCCTGACGATATATCAAATTATCTTATACCACCAAAATTTAACAAAAGAATCTTGTAATAAAAATTATATTTCTATCTAACTAAGGCTAGCTTTAAGAGCTATTTCTAGTTTTTACAATAATTCAAGCAAATAGCTCCATCAGCTAGAATTCAATTCTCAAATATATATATATATATATATATATATATATATATATATATATATATATATATATATATATATATATATATATATATATATATATATATATATATATATATGCAAAACAACCACTCTGAAAGAATAGAGAAATTCCAAGCGCTTTCGTGACTACTCACATTATCAAGGAACTATGAAAGTAAAGCATCCAAGGAAGCTATATAAGGGGTCTGGCCAACACCTCACTATCAGATCCCACAACGGTTAAACACCTGACGGGCGCCGGCCCAACTTGGATAGGTCCTTTGCACAAGTCACCCACAAACTATTCTACCCAAGAAAATTTAAAAATTATTATTTGTCCAGTGTATTATTAAATTCTTCCCAAATTCTATTAATTATAAATGGATCTAATTTATATAAACCAAAGGAAATATTCATATTATTGTCAAAACTGCTTTTTATGAAACAAGATTCAATTATATTCCTGTCAACCATGGACTTGCTTGATACTATTTTCTCAACTTTTTGAAAGTCAATTGGATGGTTAAAATCTCTTACATGAATAAATAGAGCATTGGAATCTTGTCCAGTTCTAATGCTATATTTATGTTGTTTTAATCTTAGTTCGAGATTTTTACCAGTTTGACCGTAATAAACTTTATCGCAAATTTTACAAGGAATCTTATAGACACATCCATCAGCATTTTGGGGGGAATTCTTTATCAAAAGTTTTTTTTACTGTATCAAGATTTTTGAATACAACTTTAATATTAAAAGTCTTAAGAAGAGAAGGCATATCAACCAAGTTTTCATGGTAAGGGAGAACCAACATATTTTTAGTTGAATAAGGCTGGTTGTCCCTTTTTGGATTGTAAAAAGTATTTCTAGCAACTTTAAAAGATTTATCAATTACATTTCTTGGGTATTTTAAATAATTACCTATTTCATAGATTTTGGATATTTCCTCATCTATGAACTCAGGACTACAAATTTGTAAAGCTCTCAAAAACATTGATGAGAAAACAGACAGTTTGACTCTATCTTGATGCGAGGAATAATAGTGGACATAGGAACAGTTATTTGTAGGTTTTCTGTAAATTTTAAATTTGAATTCATTATTACCCTTAATAATTAAAACATCTAGAAAAGGTAATGAGTTATTTTCTTCAAACTCAACAGTAAAGTTTACAGAATGGGCTAAGCTATTTAATTTTCCTAGGAAATGGTGTATATCTACATTTTTGGGCATAAGACACAAAATATCATCGACATATCTGAACCATTTAGCTCTATTAGGGAGGATTGTGTTAAGCAACCTTGTTTCAAAAAATTCCATTTATAGGTTACTAAGAACGGGTGAAAGAGGATTTCCCATTGCCATACCAAACTTCTGAGTGTAAAACTTATCATTAAATACAAATTTTGCATCAACAATGCAAAGTTTAATAAGTTTAATGATAGTAGGAACTGGCAATGGTAAATCATAGTTAACGAGTTCTTCAGATAAGAAACTTAATAAATCATCAACAGGAACTTTCGTAAACAAGGAAGTAACATCAACAAGTAAGAGGGAGGTGAAGTGTATAAACTAAGGGAGGAGGAAGTTCGGGCGAGATATAAGCGACTATTGGCAGAAAGGTGGGCTAGTGCAAAGATGAGTAGTGGGGGGGTTGAAGAGGGTTGGAATAGTTTTAAAAATGCAGTATTAGAATGTGGGGCAGAAGTTTGTGGTTATAGGAGGGTGGGGGCAGGAGGAAAGAGGAGTGATTGGTGGAATGATGAAGTAAAGGGTGTGATAAAAGAGAAAAAGGTAGCTTACGAGAGGTTTTTACAAAGCAGAAGTGTTATAAGAAGAGCAGAGTATATGGAGAGTAAAAGAAAGGTAAAGAGAGTGGTGAGAGAGTGCAAAGGGAGAGCAGATGATAGAGTGGGAGAGGCACTGTCAAGAAATTTTAATGAAAATAAGAAAAAATTTTGGAGTGAGTTAAACAAGTTAAGAAAGCCTAGGGAAAATATGGATTTGTCAGTTAAAAACAGAGTAGGGGAGTTAATAGATGGGGAGAGGGAGGTATTAGGTAGATGGCGAGAATATTTTGAGGAACTTTTAAATGTTAAGGAAGAAAGGGAGGCAGTAATTTCGTGCACTGGCCAGGGAGGTATACCATCTTTTAGGAGTGAAGAAGAGCAGAATGTAAGTGTGGGGGAGGTACGTGAGGCATTACGTAGAATGAAAGGGGGTAAAGCAGCTGGAACTGATGGGATCATGACAGAAATGTTAAAAGCAGGGGGGGATATAGTGTTGGAGTGGTTGGTACTTTTGTTTAATAAATGTATGAAAGAGGGGAAGGTACCTAGGGATTGGCGGAGAGCATGTATAGTCCCTTTATATAAAGGGAAAGGGGACAAAAGAGATTGTAAAAATTATAGAGGAATAAGTTTACTGAGTATACCAGGAAAAGTGTACGGTAGGGTTATAATTGAAAGAATTAGAGGTAAGACAGAATGTAGGATTGCGGATGAGCAAGGAGGCTTCAGAGTGGGTAGAGGATGTGTAGATCAAGTGTTTACATTGAAGCATATATGTGAACAGTATTTAGATAAAGGTAGGGAAGTTTTTATTACATTTATGGATTTAGAAAAGGCATATGATAGAGTGGATAGAGGAGCAATGTGGCAGATGTTGCAAGTATATGGAATAGGTGGTAAGTTACTAAATGCTGTAAAGAGCTTTTATGAGGATAGTGAGGCTCAGGTTAGGGTGTGTAGAAGAGAGGGAGAATACTTCCCGGTAAAAGTAGGTCTTAGACAGTGATGTGTAATGTCACCATGGTTGTTTAATATATTTATAGATGGGGTTGTAA